>NC_046658.1:67080946-67094497 GCF_010883055.1 Belonocnema kinseyi
TTCATGAGATTTACAATAACAGTAATAAAATTAACAAGAAAAGAAATTGGAGTGATACTTACAATAGATTTAATTTAAATGTTACTTTGCCTTACATTCAGGTTCAGGGCCTATCAGAAAGATTAAGAAATTCACTTAAAAAATTGAATATCAATGTTTATTTTAAAAACACTAATACATTAGATAATTATTTGTCAAGAAGAAAAGACATCGATTCCATTGAAAATTTATCTGGTGTTATTTATTTAATTAAATGTAAATGTTGTAATAAAGCTTATATAGGCGAAACTGGCAGGAGATTAAAAACTAAAATTGCTGAACACAAAAGAGATTGTGAAGTTGGGAATTTTAACACAGGTCTATCGCAACATTCTTGGAATTTCAATCATTACTTTGATTTTGATTTTAAACGTATTAAAATATTAGCTACAGAAAAAAATACTTATCAACGACGTATCATTGAGTCTATTTTTATAAACAAATATCGTAAGATTTCAGTTAATTTACAGACTAAAATTCTAAATATTAATCAAATTTATCAGAGTATTATAAAATAATGTTTTTAATATTAATCATCTCTATATGTATATATGTGTATATGTATGTATGCTATATGTGTGTATATATGTATGCATATGCATGGATGTGTACATATACACATTTTTTAAAATTGTTAAAAATTAAAAAAATTTTTTCTAATTTCAAAATACGCGCTTCCACATCCGTGGTTTTCAATGAAAACTTGCCTATTACATCATCGTTCATTACGTATTTTTCATGTATTTCTGAAACTGTCAATCTGTTCGTCTGTCCTAACCTACGCTAATTTGTTTTTCTCATACAAATTTAAAAAAATGTAGTTTAAATCGAGTGAAGTCTCGAAAAAATTTTTTGAGACTTCTAAAAAATGACTAAATTTCAATTAATTTTTTTTTAATTATTGACTGAAATGTTACTTTTTTTTTTACTGAAAATTGATCTGTTTGACTATTTTAAATTATCATCAACTCAGGTAACAATGTATTTAAATCTACGTAATTATCCATAATATTTGTTCAGACTAAAATTACTAATCTTTAATATAATTATTTAGGTTAAGAACCTTTGAAAAATGTACGCATGTGTACCGAAACGTTAGGAAGTTTCAAAAGGAGATTTTCTATTAAATAAATATCTGAGTTTCGAAGAACAAGTTTTTTTGACTCATATTATTTTTTCGATTTATGATTGGACCGTAAGACATAAATAATTAAAAATCTACGATTAGAAATCAATCAAATAATAAAATGGTGATTATTTAATTATTTTTATTTCCTTTTAAATTAGAATTAAGGTTTCAGTTTAATTTGAGAAGTAAATAATTTTTTCAATCGGTGTACGTAATTTTATAATTGATGTACACATTTTTTAGTTTAATTATCTAAAAATATAGGTTTCAAGCTTTAATTGAGTCCTGTTAGAATTCTCTAGCACCTGAGATTTAGCCACTAAGAATTTTTTTAAATGGGCATGGATACTTTTTTTGGAACTTTTATCCTCAATTTTCTCAAAAACCTTGTGTTTTTAATCATTTTAAAATCAATTTACAATCATTAGTACTCACGAATCACTTTATATCCGAATTTTAAATCGTCTCAATTTTAAATTCATATTTAATTGTATATATTCGAAAATATTAAAATTTTAGATGTTTTGTAACGTCTTCACCGTTTAAAAATTTTTATTTACAACATCCTTGATTGAAATGATTTCAGGGTAGAATTCAGGGTAAGAATTTTCAATTTTGAAGACTTATTTCTATTTCGATTGAATTTAGGCCTCCTGTTTTGAAATTGAAGAAAATTTTTGCAATTGACAACATTAATTTTTGTTTAATATTGAAGTTTTTGTACAATCTTAAACGTTTCATTTTCATAATATCTTTCTAGTATTGATTCTTGAAACTAATTCTTTTCGAAAGGTGTACTTCCACTGCCAAATAGTATTGTCTAAAAGATGTCGAACTTTTCGTTACAATGTGTGAATTGACTAAGTGTATTTAAAGAAAGAGATTTGCAGTTTTATATATTTATTCATTCATTCTTTTCTTAAGCAAATATCGTCTAGACCATTCATAATAATTTTTGTTCTGTTGATATTATGCTCGTGTATCATTTCTTCTACAGTGATTACAAAAACATAATAAATTTATATTAACATTCTAGAAATATTAAGAAATTTAATCTCAACTATATTTTCTTTTCAAAAGTATATAATAACATTTACTATCTGAGATTCGATAATGTTAGAATCCAAAATGATGGATTTTCGAAACTGCCCTAATTTTCTCGATATAACTCTATATTAAAAATTTTCGGAGAAACTTTCGACAGGCTAACATTTTATATTCGTTTTTGACGCTCCCGGAGTATTTTTTGAAATATTCGCAACACTTTTCACTAAAATGTTCATTAAAAATGTATAGAATGTTGAGCAAAATTTAATATCTCTTATTGTAAAGTCTTGAAAACTTAATTTTAATCAAATCCAATTAATGATTCAGAGTTGAATCTAATAACAAAAATTTACAAATGTGTAAGCAGGTGTTTGTTTCTTTAGAAATAGAGTTAATTTGAAACTCTTGTGAGTATTTGCTAATCGGTCGATTACGCCAAATGAGAATGTGCCAAAAGAGCACTTCCCACCCGTGGTTCAGTGCTTTCTGCTGACGAATGTCAATCTTAAAAACGAGCCAGTTGGGAAATTTAATGAGCAAAGTATTTAACTTTTTCTCTCATTTCTGCTCAAAAGTTTCCATCCGAAACCTTTTTTTTCTATCCACATATTGTTCTAAACACCTTCTTTAATATAGTGCAATAGTACTTACATATGGCTATGTGCAAAAAAAATATATCCTTATAAAATATTCTATCTATAAAAAAATGTTTACACTTGAAATTAAATGTACTCAAGAAATAAAATGATGCATGAATGTACTTCTCACATTATATAAAATGGCATTTTATTTACTATACTGGCATTAAGGCCTAATTCTTCATTATAATTTCTAGTTATCCACGTGAAGCAGGAATTAAGAATCATTGAAAGATTATACAATTACAAAATTTTTAATTCAGTTATTTTTCTTTATGTTTAAATTACTTTTTGTTTTCAAGAGCATTCAAACACTTAAATTATCGTAATTATAGATTTTTTTTTGTGCACAAAATTGTTTTTGACTTCTTTCTAATGTTTTATCTTTGGTTAATATCTGATCTTTAAATACCCTGATCTAAATTTACAACATCGTACTCAATAAAAGACCAATAAACAATAATATCTAAGATCGTAATTTATATAACAACGCAAATTCAAATTGCTAAGATCAATTAAAGTATTATCGTTTACTTAGCATACGCAGAAGGTGGTTTACTTAGGCGTATACCGTTTTTATTTTACAATGCTTCTGTATAGTCCCCGTACTTATTTGATGCTCGTCATATGGACATTGAATAAGAACTTACTTATATGTGAGGCTTAAATGAGTTTTTATTTCATTATTTTCATGTGTGGTGGGGAACCGATGCAGGTGGAGGGCTCACTCGAATCAACTCTCGATCGCTAGAAGTCAGAAATGGTAAACCGATGAACAAGTGAACAAGTGAGCCGGTGCGATTCCTTTGGATAAGTGGAAACGATTTTTTCTTTCCAAGTAAGTAGATAGCAATTTTCTTGAAGTAGGGTTCAATAAATTGCAGCGCTTGGATCAATTACCAATATAAATTTCAATAAATAATTGATATGTGTATGTGACATACAATTTCATTAAGAACCGCAAAACATGTAATGAAAAGTTAATAATGGTTATATTAACTGAGACATTTTTATTCTGTCGTTACATCTAGGGTTACATGAATTAGGGCTACTTTAATTAACATTTTTTAACTCATTTTGAAGAAAAATAATCTTTTTTCTTTTACTTTTTTCACATTTTGCTATTATAAGAAATTTTTAAAAATATTTTGTAACTAATACACCGGATGTCAAACTCTTACAGAAAGAATGTTAAAAAAGTGTCATAAAATTACTATATTCCTTAAAAATGAGTGAACATATATATATTTTATTGAATGATATACAATGATGGCAATTTAAAAGGAAATAATTTTACATTCATAACAATTTAATGCATGCATTTTCAAGCCATTGAGAAAATTGAACTAAAAAATAAAGAATAATAAAAAAAACACA
This sequence comes from Belonocnema kinseyi, assembly GCF_010883055.1. Lineage (NCBI taxonomy): Eukaryota > Metazoa > Arthropoda > Insecta > Hymenoptera > Cynipidae > Belonocnema > Belonocnema kinseyi. Next base: position 67,085,177 of record NC_046658.1, read on the forward strand.
CAAAAAGGAGACCTCTAATTCATAACCGATTACACATTTTTTATTGGTTGACCACCAATGAACAACTTAGGCACGTGTACGTTTTCAGATTTGAAACTCAGTTTTTTGCCTTTTAAAATGAATCACTCTAATCTACATTTTATAAAATACCATGAGAATTCCATTCAGCCACTGTGAATTATTTAATTTTTTCTAAATCAGTAAAAATTGATGAATCATGACTGAAATTGACAGAATAATGGAAATAAAAAATGTAGTATTTGATAAGGAATTTTTTGAAACAATTTTGGATGTTTGCAATTTTTTATTGGTAGTTATATAAATAATTATGTGCAAAACCCGAATTATAGAGAAATATTTTCCAGATTTCAAATTTAAATTCTTGAAAATTATTAGATTTATTTAGTCTTGTGAAAATCAGTTTGGATCGCAGAATTTTTTAATCTGTCATTTCATTCATCTGTCTACCGAGATAATTTGTGCTTCAATTTCTTTATGCAAAGAAGTAATTGAGTTTTCATTCTTTGCAGGAATTATATTTGAAAATTGAGTGACATTCTATAGGTACTAAAATTCACAAACAACTAATCCATTCTTGCTCAAAAGTTGTCCATATAAATATTTAATAAAATAACTTTTTTACAAATACTTTTTTTCAAAAAGTAATTTTCTCATCATATAACAAGATTTCAATAATTCTATGAAATATGGTCTTTATTAAACTAAAAATTATGGATAAGGATAATTTTCTTTATATGTGAACAACATTTTTTCTGAAGAGAATATAGTGCATTTTTACTGGAAAATTAAACTTGAGAGAAAAAATAAGTTGGAAATTTTAGCACATGAATATGAAGCTTTTCTACAAACTGTAGTTAAAAACAGAAAAATATAGTTATCTGTGATAAATCACAAAAAAACTTTCCCATCACGGAACAAATTTATTTATTAAAATTTATCTCATTAGTTCGGTAGAGCTCCAAAAAATAAAGAGTGGTGTACAATCTTAATTACAATAATAAATAAATTTTTATTCAATGAATGATATACAGTTTACTTTCGTGTGATATTAACTATTCACTTCCAAAAAAGTATAGATTGCAAAATTTTTTCACAGATTTTCACTTTAATATAGGAGAGGGATATTACCCAACAGTAAATAAAGTTAAACGAGAGCGCTCGAGAAGTCAATATTTTCAGGGCCGAAAGTTGAGGTCAAGGCCCCCGGTTAAAACTTAAAAAAAAATGTAAATCGGTTAATATTGTAGGATTTCAAAAAATACCCATCTTCATAGACTATGTTTTCCTCCAAATAAAAGTTACTTATTAGATTACTATATATAAGTAGAATATATTTAAAATTAGGTGTAAAGAAACGAGTAAAGACAAAGTATCGGACATCACAGGACAACTAACTCGGAGGCCTGTTTCATACATTATATTAAATAAATCCTGTGAAAGCAAAATTGTTTCCATTTTTTGTCTAATTTCTTAAAGTTTACATGTTCAAGTTTTTAATGTTCAATTTTAATAGCAAAATTTCAGAATAATAATATTACGCTGGTCGTTTTAATCCAGGACAAAAATTACTGGTCATTTCTCGGTTCGCAAGAACTCTTAAAAATTAATTATTTCATTTTGAGCAATCAAAACTGACCTGCATATTAAAGCATTACATGCATAAAATCTTTTACTATCTATGCTTAACAAATTTACCCGTAATAAATGGAAGCTTTCGATACTTTCTGATTAAGCAATTTAAAATAAAATTCTACTAAACTCAAAATTTTTAAATTTACACTTTTATCAAATGAACAGTTCAAAAATTTCTGGTTGAAATATATAAATTCACGCTATCATTTTCAATGCTCTAAATTACAACTAATCCCTCTTTCAATTCAGTACAAACCTAAAAATAAAAAGTTTCGTCTTTCATCTGAATGCTAAAATCCTTAAATTGCACCCATCTATACAATAAAAATGTTACAAAAAAAAATTAAGTCTTCTCTAATATAGAAAAAACCAGAAATCTTATTTCTTACAACTGAATAAAAATTGTTTAAAAAAAAGCAAGAACAAGAGCCTTTTTTAATTAAGAGAAAATTTGAAAGTAAAAAAATCGTTCCTTAAGCTCAATAAAAATGTAAAAAATTAAACATTATCCTTATTTCCATTCATAAAATATGAAAAACCAAAATTTCATTGTTTCAAAATGAATAAAAATGTTGAAAATATGAAGTTTTCCAGCTTTCAACTCAATAAAAATATTTCGAAAAAGTTCCTCTTCCAATCCAAACAAAATTATATACTAAAATTTCTTCCATTTCTTTCCAGGAAGTGTTCAGATGTACCAAAAAAATCTGGCTAATTGTTCCGAAATTTCGGTACAAATAGCTCTTTTTCGAACTCTATTTTTGTCAAAAAAATCTGTCTACTCGTACCGAAATTTTGTTACTTGCAGCCACAGCCTTCTTTTAAAATTACAATTGTGAAATTGAACAGTTTTTTATACATAAATCCTCTTAAGCTGAATTATTTTAATTTGAAATCGTTTCAAATCAATAATTCGCCAATTCTTATTTATAAATTAAAATTCAATTCTTTCACCAACAAATAATTTTTTAAAAATATTGAAATTGTAATGTTGAAATTCATTTATTTCTGAATATAAGATTTGTGATTGCTAATTTGTAATGTGTAATGAACAGGCACATATCGCTCAATATTAAAAATGGATTTTTTTAATTTAAAAATTTCAAATTGAATGGGTTAAAAATATTAATTACAGATATTTTGAAAATTGTAAGCAATTTACAAAATTGTGAACAATATACAAAATTTTAAACAATTTACAAAATTGCAATTAGACGTTTAAATTTGTTTAACTACTGGGGCTTTCGAATTGAAAAAGTTAAATTTTCAACATTAAAATCGTTAAGTTGTTTAATTTTGAACAGATTCCAAATAGTCTCATAAAATCAGTTACTGTTCAACTTTCAACACTCGAAAAACAGTTAAGGTTTGATAGTCATTAATTTATTTATTTTTACAGTTGATGAACCTAAAATTTTTTTTATCCAACATTTTTAAATTCAAAAGCTTTCAAGTTGTACTTATTCAAGTTTTCAAAACTGAATAGATTTTTCTCTACATATTTATAGAGGTATAATTTGTCTCCTTTGCTTGAAAATTGCCTAAAAGTTCGTCTAATTACCTCACTGGTAGATTATCGATATCTCATTTTACCCAACTCTCAGGTTATCCTTATGATCTAGTTGTATTATTTCTTACTAATTCGTGAATTAAATCATGATTAATTTGTATTAATAATCCATATTTTTACATCAAATATCATCATATTTCATTTTAATATTCTGAAAGTTCCATTTTTATAAAACGCCGTAACGTGATCTGTTTGCCGAACTAAGTTATATAAAATTTAACACAAAAATATTCTCCGTGAAGCATTGTTTTGAAACCATGAATTATTTTTACAATATGTATGTTATTAAATTGCTTTTTAAAAAATGAAATAAATTAGTACGCGAATTTTTCACGTATTTCAGAGTGTACTTCAAGTAATTATGCAAATCTTTATCCTAAAAAAGCTGTTCCCCAAACCGCATAGAGAAAAAAGCAAAGTTTTGTATGAGAAAACGGGCTTTGTTTAAAAGCAACAAGATTTTTTTTGTGCATACAGCAATTAAGCCTTTTTCATCTTGACTTTGTTTGAAAATCGAAGAATATTCTAAAGTAAATATTGAAGGTAGTTGTGATAAGGAAATAATAATAATTATTAATTAAAGTGACTAGTTTTATTAATGCAAATTAAAATCATTTGCTTAACAGTAAAAATATGACTATTTCTTCTCTCCACTCAATTGTTTATTATCCTATCCGAAACCTCATTATAATTATTTACTCCAATAAAAATAAGCCCAATTAAGTCAAGAAATCCTTAAAATTAAATCTTTCAGACTTTCAATTAGGTAAATGCATCCGTCTTCCGCCAATTAGCAACGATTTATTGAAGGTTGTGTCACGCGCCACATGTATTGAAAGAACTTGTATATTACACTCAAGTGTAGCATAAATAACATTTTACACAAAAGGTGATAAAAAGCAATTCCAAAGTGCGAAGTTCTGAAACTAAAATTTGTACTGATCAGTCACAAGTTATGTCCAAATTGATATTCTTAACGGAAATGTTGTCTTTACTCTCGACATTCAACATTATGATAAATCAGTATATGAAGGGCATGTGCCAGTTTGTCACGCGGCCAATTATATGGTTTATATCCGGCGGCTTTATAATTTGAAAAATGTAAATATTGTGTTAAAATTCTTGGTAATGCCTCAAAATATATAATCATTTTTAATATGAAATGTAACTGAGAGTACGGCTTCAGAGTCCTAGCTAGTGCCCGTAAGGCTTACAATTATTTAAACGAGGGACTTTGGTCTTTGAAGCGAATATTACACGAATTGATAATAACATTAGATAAACACAAAATTAACTGCACTATTTGTCTTTTTTCCTTTACATAACTAAAATCAGAACATGTGCATCATGTGCAAATTCCTACATTTTACTAACATTATTTTTCAGAAACTCGCATATCCAGGCGAAATGAAATATCAAGCAGAACGTTTCACACTGTACCAGAGTTTCACGTGACAAATTACATGGCATTATATTCGGCAGGTTCGTAATTAGAAAAATGCATATATTGTGCTAGAATTTTTTGAAATGATTCAAACTATTTAAAGGCTCTTACGTTTGGCCCATTTGAGTTTTATTTTGTTTGAATATGGTAATTTGATTAATTTGTAACTTACAATTTGATGCAGAACAGGCCTTTTAGTGTCCTTATATATATTTTACCATTTTCCTACAGTTTAGTTCAATATTTATATTTTTCCAATTATAAAGCTGCCGAATCTAATGTATAAACTTTTTAAATTTAATTTAAAAACAACCCAATTTCAAAAAAAGGCAAAAAATGTGTTCAATTTTTTTTACTTAAAAGCATTAAATTTTTTTTCCTTATAAATTTCTGCATCAGTAAATATCATGCAAATGTCGATTCAATACTTTTTCTTCTATTATTTTTTTTAACTTTCCTACGCTCACTATCCCTTGGATTTGATGCAAATCAACTCTTGGGTTTGAAGCAAAAGGGCTTGATATGTAATGTTATTTTCATTTCTGACCGAAATGACTTCTATTTTCATACTAATAATTGAATGTAATTAAATCAGAACATTACAAAAATACACAATTCAAAAATTAGATTTCCATACTACCTCTTTTTCGGCTCATTAGAGACAAATACATATGGATAAAGGGGGAGAAAAAGGAAAAAGTCAATCAAAACCAACCTCTCACATTTTCCTGAATCTTCTCATCAAGGATTATTGCTAGGAAAACTACAAAGTTCAAATAATGGAATATGATACTAACTTAAATTAACATAATATCTGTAAATAAAACGGTAGATATTTTTATGAAGAGTTACCTTGACTGATTTTGCATTCATTGGTCAAAATTAATGAATGTATAAAAACTATTCTTAATCACAAAAATAAGGAAACATTTTGAAGAAAAATTAGCTTGTCCCAATTTTTGTCTCGTTATTTCAAGACACCTCCTAAATGCTTTTAAACGATTATCAAATTATATCAATAAATTACATTTACCTAAGTCAAAATTAAAAAAAAAGTATATGTAAATAAATTAATCAATATATAAATACTATGGTTAATTACAGTAACAGAAACATTGTTTTTATCTTAATTTTCCCTAAATTATATTTCCAGTGATGATTTTTTTGTTTATAGAATTAACAAATAGTATTAAATGAAAAATTGCCATCACTAAGAATCATGAATAACACCACTTAACACTAATTAAGATGAAAAAGATTTCTTTCTGCTTTAAAAAATCTACACTGTGTTTTAGTTTCTGTAATTTGTTTATAAAATTAGGAAATAATATTTAATGGCAAATTTTTATATTTAACTGAACTTTGTGAGTAAAAGCAAGTGATTTTATGACAAAATCATAACATCAAAAAAAAGAAACCATAGTGTTCACTATTTGATATTATAATAATTTGTAGGAAAGTTAAGAAAAATAGATTAATAAGGAAAAAACTTACATTTATTTGCAATTTGCATTATCACACAATTTTAAACATTAATAATTTCAAAATCGCTTTTACTTCTTAATTTTTGCATTTAATTCTGATTTTGTTACAAAATAAAAATTGGCTAAGAATTGCATTCTAAAAGTTATTTTGAACTGCGTTTTTCGATTTCGTCATACTATGTCGTCGGTAGTTGCGATTTTTTTTATAATTGACGCAGAAAATTATGAGAAATAAAGGTATTGGAAATAAAAATAATAAACATATGCTTTTGAACAAAGAATTAAAGTAAACATTTTAATTTTTGAGCTCCTTTTTAATTTTTTTCAATTTCATTATAAAAACCTATAAATTATTTGATACTCTCAAAGAATTAATTATAATATAATCAGCTGTTTGGGAGACACTAAGGTTTCAAAAAGTGATTTTAGCAATTTTATTTTGCAATTAAGGCATTTAAATACAGACATCACACTCTTTTCCCTATTCCAATAAGAAAGTCCAATTATTCTTCGTAGAAATTTAATTCTTTTCAATTTAAAATTCTATTACTATACTATTTTTTGTTTACAAATTCATCTCTTTTGTTTAAAAAATCTACTGTTTGGTTTGCACTTGAATTATATTGTTGAAAATGAGTTTCTCTTTGGTTGAAACATAATTTGTTTACCAGCAAATTTAACTAAACTATTTTAGTTTATTAATAGAGTATCCATTTCTGGCATAAAATGTAATTTTTTGTTAAAAATTCGTTTTTTGTCGTTGTTAAAAATCAATTTTTTTGACTGCAAATGTAACTATTACGCATTATTGGTAAAAAAATGTACTATTTGGTCGAATATTAATATTTTCTGGTAGAAAACTCAACTGTTGTGTAAATAATTTGCCTTTTTGGCTTAAAAATTCAATCATTTAATTGAAAATTCGTCATTTTTGGTTCATTTGAGCTGTTTTTTATTTAAAATAAAAATATCTTTTGGTAAAATATCGATATTTACATTTCTCGTTAAGAATGTGTTTCTTTTGGTTAAATTAGAATGATTTTTATTAAAGATTTAAATCTTTTCTTTTGTTGAAATATCAACTATTACATTTTTCATTGAGAATTAATCTTTTATATTGAAAATTCAACTGCTTGATTAAAAGTTCAACTTCTTTGTTAAAACTCATATTTTTGTGGCAGATTTATCATTTTACTTGAAAATTCAACTGTTTTGTTAAAAATCGAAATGTGTGGTTAAAAGCTTGACTATTTTTCACAGAATTCTTCCCGCTGGTTTAAAAATTGATCATTTTTCTTAAAACAAAGTTCTTGGTAGAAAATTGAACTCAACTGGGTCGACTGTCCATAAAACATTTTTCAAGTCGCATCAGTATGTTAAAGATTAAAATGCCAATATACCGATCAAAATTATTTATAGAAAACATTACGGTAATTCTTTTCCCGATCACGTAAATTTCATGAGTGGAAACGTGGATATAAGAATCGCTTTCTAAAGAATTGCGTTAATCGAAAATGTAAGCGATAATTTATTTTCTGCGAAACGGAAGACACAGCCTTACAGAGAAAACAATAGTCGATCCCGATGTCGTATTCACCTCATGCGTGTGCAACGTAAGGAGTAATTTCTCTTTTGTCGAATACGAATAATTACAGATTGATATATGTTGTATATTGATTAAAAAAACGAGACTGTCACTGAAATTATGAACCCATGGCGAGCATCGATGCATAATTTTTATCTAATGAAACCTATAGTTTAAAATTTACATTAACTTTCCTATTTTATATTGTGAAATAAAGGGCAATTTTCACGCTAACTTAAGCAGCGTATATATTAGCGACGATGATTCGCGAATCAAATTTAAATTCATTCCCCATAAACAGGAGCTGAAAGGAGTCAGATAACAGATGTTAGAAGTAATAAATAATCTACCATGAGGTGAAACATGATTAGTGAAAATTAGCTGCAGATCTCGCCTCTATGATTTAGATTATCGATTATATTTCATTTAATCAAAGGAGAATTTGTTAATCTAAATTCGGGGCCAAAAGCTGAAAGTCTCCCGAATTCAGTGATATGATCACTTTAATCCTAAAAACATTTTGTCTATAGTTCAAAGGATAAAAAAGCTAAAAAATCGGGATTTTTTTAACACTTTTTTAAGCGTTGAATTTCACCTTGTCCTAGAAAGCGGTCGATGTCAGAAAAAATCTGAAAAAATTTACAAATATTCTTTCAACATTCTCTAATGCAATACATGTTTCAAAATGGTAAAATATTTAATAATTCAGTAATTCAATGACTCCAAATTTGCAGTTTTGTGATGCGAGTGCAGTGACAATAATTAAATGTCTGATAAAATCATTGCTACGCAAGAAATATAACATTTCTAATTTTTCTGACATTAATCAGTGCTGGCGTGTTGGTAGGATAAAAAAGTACCCTTTCAATGACAATAGTAACTCCAGAAGCAAGCTGATCCCGTTTTTATTAACACCGAAAGGATATTTTTTTCTTCTACTACTTGTCCAGCCATGCCAGACCACACGCCAACACTAATTAAAGTCAGCAACATTCAAAATGTTATTGCTTGCATAACAATGATGTTATGGTAAATTTAATTATGGCACTGCACTTACTACGCAACTGCACATTTGGAGTCATTAAGCGGCTTTCTATATTCATTCGTTCTTAAGAGAAGGTATTTCTAAATCAATCTCTGTTAACAGTAAATTATATTGAATATTTTTGACTCAATAAAAAATGGAGTGCGTCAAAAAATGTTGAAAGAATATCTGTGAATTTTTTCAGATTCTTCCTAACGTCGTCTGCTTTTTGGCAACAGGTGAAAGTCGACACTTGAAAAAGGAGGCCGAAAATCGCTGTTTTTTTATGTTTTGCTCTTTAAATATTGAAGATAATTTTTTAGGATGGAAATGAGCGTATCGTTGAATTCAGAAGAACCTTTGGCCTTGACTTTAGGTTCAACAAGTTATAACTTAATTCGCTTGAACATTGGCTTTATGTGGAAAAAAGGGGAAAAGTGAAAAATGTATATTTCACTGTTTTATTATTATTACACCATTAAGCCATTTCCCTTTCGAGGTAGGCGTGACTCACTCGGCAGGGGAAAGGAGTAGTGTGTGGAAGGGATAGAGATTTTTCAG
>NC_046658.1:67094597-67125249 GCF_010883055.1 Belonocnema kinseyi
AACCCACTTTGGACTTCCCAAATCTTTGTTTCTGTTATTTTCATTACCCTACAAATAAGTATTTTTGAATATATTTTACTTACGGTGCTTAATAAGCTAATCTCTCTGTAATTATTGCACTCGCTTTTATCTCCCTTTCTCTTGTATATTGGCTCTATAATCGCTTCTTTCCAATCGTTTGGGACGTCTCCCATCTCGAAACATAAATTTATCAATTCGCAAACTCTATGTGGTATGTACTCGCCACCGTGTTTAAGCATTTCAGCATTAATACCGTCTACCCCGGCAGCCTTACCGTTTTTCAAGTTCTTAATTATATCCCTAACCTCAGTTACACAGACTTTTTCAATTGAGTTTTCCAACGCATCGTGTTCAACATCGCAATTAAATAGTTAGTTACTGAAGTTAAAAATATTTATTTCATTGTATGTCATTTTAAATTTGAATTAGTAATGCATAAATTTATAATTCAAACTAAATGTTGTCCAAATCAATGTACTATTTTTAAACATGTAATTGAAAAAAAGAAATGAGGATCGTAAATATTATCAAGTTATTTCTTTTCATGTATCATATTTAATTGTTAGAAGAACTAAAATGACACATTTTTATTTTAATATTATATATAAATACATAACAAAATACGGGAATCTTGAGAAACGTGCAGGTTTGTATTTTGCACTATGAATTATTATCAAGATCTCAAAGAACTCATATTCCACTCCTCAACAAATAGGAGGGTGCGACCATAGTTCTTGTGTAATACATGTCAATATTTGATATTCAATGTAGTGACTTGATTAGTGCACAAATGAACCTTGTGAAAATTTTATTTTCAGAAAGATGTATATTTACACAACTGTGAGCCTTACAGGATGAATTATAATTTTTGTAAATGATAAATTTATATGTTGCAGTATATATAAACAACGATAAGAATGTATTTAATTTCAAGTATTCCTCAAAAAATATAAAATCGATTCATTATTTTTTAAATTCTGCAACTAGGTATTTTTTAAATCCATTCACTATCACTCACCCAAATTCTAACATACCTTACCGACATTTTTTGCAATGATTCATGTACAAACGAAATGAGATATCGAGTAGAATTTCCCTTCTAAAAATTTCGACTTGAGGCCCTGCATAGAAACCCATATGGGCGCCCATGTGAGAATCTGTATCGATTTTTTATATAAAATCGTATGGGCAACTTGGGACACGAAACGGGATAGGAACCCATGTGGGAACCCTTAAGAAAACCTGTATGAGAACCTAAATGGGAACCTATATGGAGTAGTTGCGTATACAGTAGCTGCCTATTTAATAGCTATATATATATATATATATGCGAAGTAGATTTTCTGGTCCTTAAATATTTCCCAGTATGAGGGTAATATTTTCTAAAAAAATTTTATTTCAAAAATTAAAATCTTATACAGGATTTCATGCAGAAGTAATTCACAGGCTTCCATATACAGAAATCGATTCAGCATCTCATATAGATTCCCATGTGGTTCCCCACATGGGTTTTCACATAGGACCCCATTTGAGGATTTTCAGTAGTATAACGGATAATGTGAGATTACACATCGATAATATAAATTTCAATACAATTTTCTTAAAGAACTTGAAAAAAAAGAGAATTAGTGATATCATATCACACGTGAACATATACTTCATACTCTACTCAGTCATTTCCTTTTTGCTCCTTATTCTCTAGAAAATTCCTCTCTTTCCCCCCGTATTCGTGAAACTTCCCATCCTTCGATTTTTTCGCTTAAATGAAAATTGAATTGAAAGAACCTAATAAGAAAATCCAACTACAGTGAAACTATGAGACTGTGCCGGTTTTGGGACTGGAGGAGGTAAGGACTTACCCAGATAGAGTGCCGTTTTGTAGAAAACGCTTGTGTTTGTTCAAGCCTAAGCGACCGCCGCACAGTGGGAAAAAATGACTATTTTGGTTCAAAATAACGTACAAACCACAAATATTCACCGATTTGGACACAAAAATTTGTAATAGAGTTGTCGAGCATGATTTTTAAATTAGGTTTTCATTTTTTTTATAAATAAACAAATTTGATGACAAAAATGGCCATTTTTTCTATTTGTCGGTCCCGGTGCTCGTCAATTACAGGAAAATTGTTGAAATCGCCTAAGTTGCATAGAGTAAAACTAGTTAAAGATGTTCCAATATTATATAAGTTATATTGCAAGAAATTGGAATGGAGACAATATTACTATAAAAAAAGTTCTTTTAAGATTATAATTGTTTATATTAGAAACAAATTTAATGAACTAAGGTAGCAATCAGGCATTTGTCGACAGAAAAATTAGTTATTTTCTATGTCAACTTTTTAAATTAGGAACTTAACGATAACTTCAGCAACATTCAAAAATTTTTGATTAATTTTATGATTTTTTAAACAAATTTAATTTAAAAATGCATTAATCTGGCATTTGTGTACAGAAAAATGCGGTTTTTTCGATGTCCGACTTTTAATTGGAATCTTCATAATTAATTTAGCAACATTCATGATAAGTTGATAAATTTTATGATTCTTTCAAACAAATTTAACAAACAAATGCATTATTCGGGCATATGTGGACGGAAAAAATCGTTTTTTTTTTCGATGCAAGTCTTTTTAATTGGAACTTCATGATGATTTCAGCAAAATTCATAATTGGTTGATAAGTTATATATTTTTGTTCCAAAAAAATTGAATAAACAAATGCATTATTCGGACATCTGTCGATGGAAGAATTCTTTTTTTTCGATGTCAGTCTTTTTTAATTGGGAAGCTAATGAAAATTTCATTACCAATTATACTTAGTTGATAAATTCTATGATTTTTTAAACAAATTTAATAAACATATACATTATTTGGGTATTTGTCGGCGCAAAGGTTTTTTTTCAATCTCAGTCCTTTCAGTTTAAGTTTCTCATTACTTTCATTCTTTTAATAAGGCTTCAGGATCGAGTAGAATCACCTTTTTCTTCCACTTTTGTGTATGATATGCTATTTTTGGATCAGTGGAAATGAACATTTTGCGCCCGATATCTGTATTAGTAGCATCTCTGCTACATTTTCGAGTGTTGAATTCTCCGATCTGTTTAAAGATTTTATGAGTCGCTTCTTGAGCTTCCTCTGTTAATTCTCCAATAGGAAGAAAAAATTATTCGATAATTTTGACACCGCGAAGAAGCATTTTGTGAACCGTGGATGGTATATAATACAAACTTTAGAAGGTAATGTAAAGCTACGCTATTTTTCGGCAATAGTGTTCAAATTTAACAGTATCAATCACCCCTCCTGATCCATTGCTTGCAAAATCATGCTGAAATTATTAATCAACTTCTTGCTATCACCAGTAATTTCAGAGGTCAAATCAAGATCTCGACAAATGCGTGATTAATGCATTTTTTAATTAAATTTGTTTGAAAAAATCATAAAATTGATCAAAAAATTATAAATTTTTCTGAAGTTATCATGAACTTCCTAATTTAAAAAATTGACATAGAAAAAAAACGAATTTTTCTATAGAAAAATGCCTCAATAATGCATTTGTTCAATAAATTTGTTTCAGTAAATCATAAAGTTTATCAACTTATTATAAATGTTGCTGAAATTGTCATGAAGTTCCCAGCTGAAAAGACTGGCATTAAAATAACCGAATTTTTCTGCCAAAAAATGCCCGAATAATGCATTTGTTTTTAAATTTGTTTAAAAAATCATAAGATTAATCCACAAATTGTGAGTTTTGTTAAAATTATCATAAAGTTCCCAATTTAAAAAAAAATTGACAGAAAAAAACGAAATTTTCTGCGGAAAAATCCCTGATTACTGATGGGCCTGAAGTTCGAGACGTCTGACATAGACGGTTTCACACACATTTTTTTTTAATAATTATTTTAACATTCTCATCAGATAAGGTATTAGATATTTGTAAAATTTGCCCCCCCCCCTAGTTTTTGTCAAATGTTTACGTTTTGAGACCCCCTGAATCCGAAAAACAGGTTTTTACGAATGTGCCTGTCTGTATATCTGTCATGTATGCCTGTATGCCTGCGTGTGAACAAGATAAATTTTGAAAAAATGAATCTATCAGATTGCCCTTTGGCACACTCGTTTAGTATCCTAAACTGAAGGTCACGTTCGTTAGCCAGCCATTTTGGATACAAATTCAAAAAGTGGGCACATTTTCAATATTTTTGGGGCCACTTTATACAAAATTCAAAAATTCTCTGTACGGTTGTTCATAGTACTTCAAAAGAAAAATGTTACTTTTCGTTAGCCCTACAAGATTATCATATTAACTTTTTGAATTTTTTCAAAAAAATTCCAATTTTGACCGCACGAAATCTAATTGAAAATTAAAAATTGCATTTTGCGATAAAACTATGCAAGATGGGAAAAAAATGATAAGACAAACATTGGGCATCCAAAAAATATCTACAAATTTCTTATTAATCACTTTATTATAGGACACGTAGTTTTTGTTTTATTTATAAAAAAACATTGAAAATACAAAAATTCAATTTTTAGACGCACGACACAAGCTAAGCCAAAATAAATAGATCACATTTTTTCACCGAAGGTAGAGCAAAACATTTTTTATAAATAGTTTTTTTACTTTCTCATCAGAGAAGGTATTAGACATTTGTAATATTTAACAATCCGCCCCCAGTGTTGGTCAAATGTCCACGTTTTGAGACCCCCTAAATCCGAAAACTAGGTTTTTACGAATGTGTCTGGCGGTCTGCCTATATGTATTTATGCCTGTCTGTCTGTCAGCATGATAACTTTTGAAAAAATAATTCTATTAGATTGGCCTCTAGTACACTCTTCAAGTGTCCTAAACTAAAGGTTAAGTTCGTTAGCCAGCCATTATGGATAAAAATTCAAAAAGTGAGCGCCTTTTGAATATTTTTGAGACCATTTTTTCGAAATTCAAGAATTCTCTATACGGTTATTCATAGTATTTAAAAATTCGAACAATTTATCTAATGACTTTTTTCATAAAATTAAAAATTATTAGAGTTATTTATAGTATTAACAAAACTCCAAAAAAACACGAAAATGAACATTTTAGTCAATTAACGGAGTATATGAAAAGATGACAAGAGAATAAAAAGCTTGATTTCTAAATGGATAACCAAATTTTTTAAAAAGATTGAGCATTTTTTTAAACGGGGCAAGGAAATTTCGTCTGTTTTAATACCAATGCAAGTTACGAATTGTAATAATATACATTTATGGGAATAATATAAAATTTCAGGGGTAAACTCGAGTGCGAAGCACGAGATACGTGATGAGAATGTGTTCGTTAAAGCCGAAGGAGCTTTAACAGAGGATAATTCACAATCACCAAATTACTGTTGTCGATATACTTTCACCTTTAGTTTTAAAAAGTTTGTACAAAATGATCGAGCGAGTAGCGCGAGGTAAACATAATATCGAGCTCGAAGCGCGAGGTAAATACATTATTGAGCGCAAAGTGCGAGATAAATATATTATCGAGCGTGAAGCGCAAGAACCAACAGTCGCGTTCAAACTTGCGAACGCAGCGAGCCGCGCGCGCAAAGCGCGACGAGAATGCGACCGCGAAGCGGGTAGATTTTCAAAAACTGTTTTTGGTCAAATCCGACCAAATGCTGCCCTGATTTTGTATCAGTGCACATATACGGTCCACTTTCAAATAGAAATTATAAAATATGAGATTTTTAGATGTCATATTTACAAAGCTATTTTCTAGAGAAATGAAAAGAAAAAATCGTATGTCCCGACGTGAATGAAATCCGACCAAATGTTGCCCTGAAATCGTGTCAATGCATATATACGGTCCATTTTCGAATAGAATTAATCAAATGTGACATTTTTAAATATCATATTTTCAAAGCTATTGTCTAAAGAATAAAAGAAGAAAAAAATTCAAAATCCTATGTCCGGAAGTGGGTCATCATATTTTCAAAGCTATTTTCTAGAGAAATGAAAAGAAAATCGTATTTCCGGACGTGGGTCAAATCCGACCAAATGTTGCCCTGAAAGCGTGTCAATGTACATATACGCTCCACTTTCAACTAGAATGTATAAAATGTTTATAATATAAAAAATTATATTCTTAAGAGACGTTTTTTAAATATAATATTGTTTTCATTCAAATGTCTTGCAATATAACTTGAAAAAACGTATAATTATGGAAAATCGTAGAAAACATTTTTTCAACAAATGATTTGTTTATCAAATTTTCGTTTGTTTATTGTATAATATTGGAACATCTTTAACTAATGTTACTCTATGCAAATTAGGCGATTTCAACAATTTTCCCGTTATCAATGAGCACCGAGAGCGTCAAATAGAAAAAAGCCATTTTTTCCTCATATTTGTTTATTTATAAAAAAAATTGAAAAACTAATTAAAAAATTATTTTCAATTGAAACGTCTAATATTATTTTTTTGGCATCAAATTTATCCCTTTGGGTTACAAATTCTACTAGTGGATTGAAGATTGAACTTTGTTGTCGAAACTGCGTTTCTTTCAGGAAGAAAAAGAATTTTTTTAATTACAATAGAACACCTTTATTCTTTGAAGATAATTGATCGTTTTTAGTTAAAAATATAACAATTTAGATGAAAATTTATGTATTTTGTTGTAAATTCGTATTTATAAATATAGAATTAATGTTCTGAATTTAAAATTTAACTGCTTGGTTGAAAGTTAAAAGTGATTTGTTAAAAATTAATTTTATAAGATAAAGATCCATCTGCTTGTTTGAAATTTGTTTAGGTTGAAAATAAAAATTTTAAACTGAAAATTAAGAACTACCATTTTTTGTTGAAAATGGATCGTTTTCAGTCGAAATTCAACAATTGTGTTGAAAATGTATGTATTTTGTTGTCAGTTTGTTTTTTTTTTGTTAAAAATAAATTTGTTTAACGGAAAATTGAACTATTCCAATTTTTGTTAAAAATTGATCGATATTATTCTAAAATGCAAGTGCATTGGGTTGAAACTAGCTTCATGTTGAAAATTAATATTTTCTGGTAGAATTTTCAACTGTTTTGTGGTAAATTCGTCTTTTGCGCATAAACTTAAACAAATTTGGTTCAATTTCTTTTCTCGGCTGCAAAATCTTTCCTGGTTGAAGTCAATTCCTTTTTGCTTGATAATTCGACCATTTGATTGAAAACTCGTCTTTATAAGCTAAAAATTTTACTACGTTCAGAAGAATTCGTCTTTTTTGATTATCAAGTATTTGGTTCTAGAATTTTCCAGTGTTTAGGTCGAAAATAAAATTCTTTTGTTAAAGATTCATCTATTTTGGTAGAAACTAAACTTTTTTAGTTTAAAATTCAACTATTTCATTAAAAGTGCAATATATTTTAACTTGAAATTCTAAATGTCTCATATTGAGTTCAATATAATTGATGTGCGTTAATTTTTTTCGAAAGAATTTAATCCCCTACTATTGTCCTATTTTCGTAAAAAAATTATATTTCGTCAAATATGTATATTTGACTTCACCCTATGAGGTTCAAGCTTTTTCTGATGATCTGTGACGAAGACGGGAAGGGATGAAAAAAGTTTCCAAAATCGCGTAACGTAGTTTTTGAACGCCCCCAAACAATTTTTTCATAAATAATTTTTTTTTGTAATTATCAAAATTTAGGACATTTTTAAAATCATGTACAATTCTTCGTATTCATTCCTTACTGCAATTTTTTCCCGTTATAGATCAATATTAAGGATATTAAATTAGGAGCCCACAAGAAAATTTCTATGGTCCTAAATTTGATGATCGGAAGAATGATTATTTTTATAAAAACAGTTTTTTTCAGTTATTAATACTAAGGAACCTTCTTTTTTCATTTATTACATTTCCCAAACATTCAACTTGACATCTCATTTCGTGCGGACGTGAGTTATCAGAATGTTTAACAATAACTGTACCTGTTCAGAAAAGATTCACTTATCGTCTGCTATTGCGAATACTGAATGTACAAGATGTATTGCTGTCATAATACAAATCATCATTAAAGAATTTCAATAACAAAGTATGGCAGAATATCAATGGTGTATTTATTATCGGAAAAAGGAGCGATTATTTTGTTAGTTACGTGCTGGATTAAAGTAGTGACGAAGTGGATTGATCAAAGTTATCTTAACCTAAGAAATGTATCTTTAAAAAAGTCACGAATAATAATGAATAATAATATGTAATATGTATAATAATTTATTATATTATTCATCAGTAGTGAATCTCGGATATAAGAAAAACTCATCCAATAGACGTTTTCATAGATGGATTTTCATCAACAATTTGTAAATTTTGAGAAAGAATTATCCAACTCGATGTGATCATTCAAAAACATTTTATCACTTTTTTCGAGAATAATTACAAAAGTATTACGAGTGATTTGGAAAAAATTCCAGGGAACTACAAGCATATGATCGCTTATGTTTAGAAGAAGACGACGAGTCAATAGATAAACTTCAAATAGATAGATAACATCAACCAAATAACTTTTCGTTGATTTTTTAAATATAATATTCTTCGCCATTATTTCTAAATAGCAAATAACTAAAAGAAGGATCTTTCTTTTTCTGAGAATAAATAGATAGTAAATGGCACATGGCCTCAATAATCTTGATGCTCTGTTATTATTACATTTCGCATGTTAACTACATTTAAGATTATATTCAAATAATTTTTTATTAATGGCACTAAAGTCCAATCTTTAAAATCAACTAACATCTATTTTCATCAATTTAACTAAAAAGTGCATTTAAAAATTTCTTTTTCATCGTATTTTGCTTTAAACTAATTTGTCTGGTAAGTAAAAAATAAAATAGTAAAGTAGTCCATTTTTAAATTTCAGTTTTGTAAAATGGCACTTCTTCCGCCAACAGTAGAACAACAGAAATGCATAGATGATGAACTTCCACCTGATCCGGAGATGAGAAAACGAGATTTAATTGCCATAAGAGAATGGCTGGCTAAACAGCCTCATTTGCCAAAACACATGGGTCAATGATTATTACTAATATTTTAATTAATTTATCATCAATATTTCTCTAATGAATTAATTTTCAATACTTTTTATATTCCACTACCATTCGAAATTGTAAGACTATATTGTTTCTCTGAATTTATTATTTTATAGCAATTAATTTGAACTAACTATGATTTTGTTCGTTAATAAATATTAAATTTTTATTCTCATTTTAGATGACAAAAGACTACTGAATTTTTTATTTGGATGTAAAAACAGCATAGAAAGGTGCAAATTAATACTCGAAAGATATTACAGTGCTCGTACAGCTTTGCCAGAATTTTTCGCTGCTAGGGATCCAATGGCAGGAGATATACAAGAATCATGTGATGCTGTGTAAATATTTTTAAATTTAATATCAATTTTGTTTATAAAAAAATTCGTCCCGTAATTTTTTTACTTATTTAAAACTATGACAGTTACTAAGTGTGCAGATATTTCAACACGAGTGGTGGTACGAATTCGGTACCAATAGCATTTTTTCGGTACGTGAAGACTAGGGTGTTTCAAAGATACATTGCCAGGTTTTTGAAATTAACATGGGATTTTAAATAGGAAAAGCTCAGTTTTAGGAACTTAGGAAATGTTCAAGGAATAATTTTAATGCCATATATTTTTAATTTTACGCTTCAAACCATGTCTAATTTGCCCGGGAAATGAACCGAGAAATACAAAATAGCAGTTTTATGTAAAATTCATGATAAATACAGGATTTTTTATAGTAATTATCTCAATACAAATTTTTTCAATCTATAATACACAAGTTTGCAGGTATTTAAAAGAATTAACTTGTTCAAACAATTATGATTTTCCCTGTAATGCGTGATAAATTAGTATTTTTTGGGATTGATGACAC
The DNA here is from genome assembly GCF_010883055.1 of Belonocnema kinseyi. Classification (NCBI taxonomy): domain Eukaryota; kingdom Metazoa; phylum Arthropoda; class Insecta; order Hymenoptera; family Cynipidae; genus Belonocnema; species Belonocnema kinseyi. The sequence goes on from NC_046658.1 coordinate 67,104,513, forward strand.
AGCAAATGAATTTTAAGAATTATATTTTTTCATTCTTTGTTCTAATTTCATATCAAGAAAGTATCGTATTTTCTCACAGTAAGCCCCAGGAATAAATTTTATCCTTCAAAAAGATAAAAACGTTGCATCACGTATATCTAACGAAAGATAAAATTTATCTGAAAAAGATAAAATTTATCTGAAAAAGATCAAATTTATCTGAAAAAAGGATAAAGTTTATCTGACGTAAATATTTTTTTGACATAGGTTATATGTCAGACGGCTGCGTCTATTTTCACAGAAAAAATTTCCTTGACAAATTTAAAAACCCACACGGTATTTAATTTTAAATATTTTCACTTTATTTCACAAATTTTAAGCCCAAAAATCACTCACGTACACTTACTGAATACACAGTCTGCCCTTTGGTTACTTTATACCAAATAGTGTTTGTTTACAATTTTTGAAGTCTACATCAGGATCGATAGAAAACTCAAGATTTGTTTAACAAAAGTAAGAGACTAAAGTTGGCTGAATGTTCTAACTCATTTATGAAGGATATTTTTTCTGTGAAAATAGACGCAGCCATCTGACATATAACCTATGTCAGAAAAATATTTACGTCAGATAAACTTGATCTTTTTCAGATAAATTTTATCTTTTTTCAGATAAATGTTATCTTCCGTTAGATAAACGTGATGCAACGTTTTTATCTTTTTGAAAGATAAAATTTATTCCTGGGGTTTACTGTGCTGGAATTAATTGTGTGGCACCGCGGTTATAGGAAGAATGTCTGATAAATGCAATAATTATAGAGGGATCAGCTTATTAATTACCGTAAGTAAAATATACTAAAAAATACTTATTCGTACGGTAATGACAATAACAGAAGAAAAGATTTGGGAAGTCCTGAAAGAGTACGGAGTCAATGGATGGCTCCTACTAGCTATAAAAACAATATATACAGATAGCAAAGCGAGTGTAAGGGTAAATGGGAAGTTGAGTGAATGTTTTTATATTATTCAAGGAGTTAGACAAGGATGCATTATGTCTTCATCGTTATTTATATTATTCATGGACAAGTGTTTAAGAATGGCTCTTTTCGACGAAGAATAGTGGATCTAGAAACAGTAAGGGTACGTGGGTTAGCGTTCGCAGATGATAAGGTTGTTATGGCAGAGTCAATCGAAGACTTGCAAAGAATGTTGAATAAACTGAAAGCAAGCATGAAGAGCATGGGTCTCAAAATTAACGAAAATAAAATACAAACTATGGTGGTTTAAAAAAAAAGTTTAAAAAACACTATGCAATATTATATTAAATGATGAGAGAATTGAGCAAATGGATAAGTTCATATACCTTGTTAGCTTATTCACTAGGGACGGGAAGATAGATGAGGAATTAGATAGACGCATAAACGAAGATAAGAAGGTTATTGGTAGAGCAGGGCCCCTTATCAGAAGTAAAAATATATCAAATAAACCTAAAATGGCAATGCATAACTCTATATTTGTACCAAGTGTTCTATACGGTAGCGAGACATGGACGTATCAAGACAAAGATAAGAGTAAAATTAACGCAATTGGCATGAGATTCTTGCGTGTAATATGCTTGAAAACTCTGATGGACAAAGTAAGTAACGAGATAATTCTTAAAGAATGTTTGCAAAAAAGAAACTAATAGAAACATGAGAAAGAAATCGGTTAAGATGGTTTGGGCATGTTGAGAGAATGCCAAATGAACGACTTACGGAACAAGTGTATCAGGGTAAAGTAAATGGCAGCGCGCTTAGAGGCTGCATGAATGTTGAGAAAGCCTGTCTTTAGTATGAATTTTAAATAAACCTATGTTATTTTGAATTTTCGGGGCATTTTCTGGACGCAACCCAAAGTATTTGGGGTGCCAAAGTTAAAAGTTTTGGGGTGAAAACAATTACTTGCATATCTCTTAAGAAGTGACAGAAATTCGTTTTATAAAAAGTTAATAAAAAAGAGTTCTTTTTTCATTTTTCCTAACACTGCGCTTTTCCCATTTAAAATGCCATGATAATTTCAAAAGCCCGGAGACATATCTTGATGTTTACAAATTTGAAAAAAATGTAATTTCTATTTCCATAAAGCTCATAAAATAAGGGGGAGCCTTGCCCTCGAGCTGAACAAAGTTTTTTGAACCACCCTCGTGAAGACAATCCCTTACTTAAAAGTTAAAACTATCAAGGCACGAATTTATTTCAATTAAAAACTAAATTTACCATTACTTAAAAATATATTTTTAGGTATTATTTTTTGCTGCCGTCATTAACGATAGAAGGTCATCGAGTTACAATATTACGACTGAAAGATAAAGCTTTGGAAAGATTTTCTCTTCAGGCCATCACCAGAAGAATTTTAATGGTGATGGATGTTCGTTTGTCGGAAGAAGCTTCTCTATCAAACATTATGGTACTTGATTTGGAGGTAAATATTTTTAAAAAATGTATATGATATGTTACCTATAATTATATTATTTATTGTTTATTATTATGAAATTTATTATCAATAATATTCTCTACTTCATTTTTAAAACATTTATACCAAAAATGTATACCCGATTTTCAATTTTCATTATTTGATTTGATGTTTTTTTTAGGATAAAAATTTATATGAATTGAAATTTTTTTAGGGTTTTACAGCTGGGCATTTTGCAAAATGTAGTCCAACACAGACAATCGTGCGAAGAGCTATGCTAGCGACACAGGATAGCATGCCTTTCCGTTTACATAGGGTTCACTATTTGAACGCTCCATCTTTCATTGGAAATGTACTCAATATTTTTTATCCATTGCTCAAGGAAAAACTAATTCAGAAGGTGAGCAAAAAATGTAATTGAATACAAAATACAAAATTATGATTTTTCAGATTTATACTCAATTTTAATTATCGAATTTGATTTCAAATTAAAATTTTTCGATTTCATGGCTTTCATGTTTAGATTTTCAAAATTTCGAAGATTCATAAAAATCCGCCGTAAGAGGAATTTATACCTTCAATTAAAATAGTCAATATTTTTAAATTGGGTTTTTGAATTTAAGGACATGTGACTCTTATCCGATTCCTACCTTACCAACATTTTTATGTGGATCATGCCATGGACATAGGAAACACGGGACTAGGCATGCCATTCTAACTTGGGCGAGCGGGGTTGAATCCACGGGAGAGGGGAGAATTCCATGGGTGGGGAGAGCCGCCATCTTAGGATGTGCCATTTGATTATGCGCACGAGCATTTTTGCCGACAAACTGTGCATGAAAATATAAACATGTGGGCGCTGCCATGTTTGTCGCGGGACATCAAAAGGTGGCGGACCTCCCCCCTCATTGCATCACCCCCGCAATGGCATGCCTAGTCCTTTATTTCCTATGTCCATGGGATCATGCCAATTCTAGGTAATATGAGATGTCAAACTAAAAGTTTTGAAAAATGAAAAAATGACTAAGGAATGTTCATAAACTGATACATTTTTACAATTACAAAAAAGTATATGTAAATTTTGAATTTTTTTAAGCAGTGAACATTTATTAGTACATCAACGTACCTTACTTCCTTCTCTATATTTTGCCAAACTTTCAGTTTGATATATTATTTCATGTGGAATTGGTATGACCCATAAAAAAAGGTCAGTAAAGTAGGAATTGGATACGTGTCAAATGCCCTTAAGGATATACAACACTAATTCCATTCCTAACTTACCGACATTTTCTTAGGGATCTACCTCTACCTACAGTGCATACGAAATGAGATATCGAGCTAAAAGTTTGGAAAATGAAATAAAAAACACAAGAATAGTGTATGTACTTCTTAACTTTTTCAAATATAAAAGGCAATTGGGAACAAAATTATTGAAGGATTATTTGTTGAATTTAGAAAATTTTAAGAGTAGATACATATTCCGCAGTGCCTTTTAATTAATGTCCCAAACTTTTAATTTGATATATTATATCGTATAGACCGAGTTACCACAAATGAGAAAGGTCGGGCAAGTAGAATTCAGATAAATATTACAGCATCTCGGGTTTTCGTCCCATACGTAATAGTTTTACACGGATGAATTGTTTATGGTAAGACTTTAAAAAGATAATATAAATGCAAATATAGCGGCCGGAATAGAGAGCTTTTTTCAAAAAATGTTCTTGTCTTTTTTTTTTGCAATTTAAAATTAAGTGTTTTTTTTTGCACTAGTAAAATGCAACACTGGTTATTTTATATAATTGGCTGCAGCCACCCAGTCTATTTTCAATTCGTATAAAAATCTGCAAGCAGCATGTCTTCTTTGCTTGGAGGAAAATATAATATGATAATGAAATATGAATGATAATTTTTCGAAAATATATGATAAAATAATAAATAATAATAATTGTAAACTGGATTTGTCATATATTTCTAAATCCTTTCCGAAGAGTTTGGGTACGCTTGTTTAAAAAAATGTATATGTTGCTTTTAAAAGGCTCTTGGATAGAAGTTTCAACCTCAAAACTGAATCGCCTCATTTCGATAAATAAATACTAGAATTAAATAAGTTTTTATATAATAAGCGCTTCTCCTTTTTTGAATAAAAGTGTGGATGGAGGCAGAAGAACTGTTTAATAGTATAATTATTGCGTTAAATGAATTTTTCGAATGGTTCAACCTCAAGTAACTTAAAGATTACAAAATTTGATATTGCGCAAAAATTATTAAGTGTACTGTTTTCCCCTCCTCGTCTAAAAAAAAAACAACATCAAGAACATTTTACGGAAAAAGCTCTCTGTTGCGGCGGGTATAATTTTCTTTAGATTATGTGGTAAAAATATCACATTAAACAATTTATCCTTGTCGACGTATTATGTATGAGGCAAAAAGCTTAGTCTTTTTAAGCTCCTTATGGCTTTTTAGATCTCAATACTGACTTTAATTGTTAAATATGAATTTACCAATTTGATTTCAAAAAGTAAAATCATGACTATAAACACTTTGAGTTTTAAAATGGTCTCTGTCGTGATTGTATCCGATTAAATTGATAATTAATACATTTTTTATAGTTCCGGATTCACACTAGAGGCGGTAAAGATCTGCATCCTTACATAGATAAGGAAATTTTACCAAACGAATGGGGAGGCAAAGCTGGAACTTTCGATGAATTAAACGGTACTTTTCCATCAAATTGTTTTCATATTTTATGATAAAAAATAGATTATTACTAATTATAAGTATTAACAACATTTAATCTATGTTATAATATATGCTAACTAATAATTAATAACCATTTTTCATTTCAGATGCATGGCGCAAGAAAATTGAAAAACAAAGAGACTGGTTCCTCCGAGAAGAAAAAATCAGCAGAACTGACGAAAATTGTCGCATACCAAACCACAAATCTGCACTTGCAAAAGAACTGGACGGAATTCAAGGATCTTTTCGAAAATTGAATATCGACTGAAATCATATCAATACGAAAGTACCCAATAATAATTTTTTTTTATAAGTTTCGTTTTATAGCACTGAGGTGTATAAATCACCCACCATTACCGAAATATTTTCGTACATAGTCGACAGTATTTTGTAGTTTTATTTCTTTTGTAAAATGGTGTCTATTATTGTATGAAAATTGTGAATTTGTAAGTTTTAATTATCCAACATGTATTTTAATTTCAATTTTAGAATGTACTTATAGTTTTATTATAAAGTGTCCTCAATTTTGATAAAAAATAATTAGTATTTTGTTATAAATAAATCAGATATTATTCCCCCTTAAAAAATCAAAAGTGAAAACATTTCAAGCAGATAAAGAATCTTTGTGAATTTTTCAAGTGATCGAAGCGACGCTTCTGTGAAATTTATTAAGTATTTTACTGCGAAAATCGGCAAAAGCGAATTCTGCAGTATCAATGCAAGAAAACATGTTCTTTTTGTGAATTTTACTTACTAATTAAACAAATTACAAAATGAAAATATATTGTAGAATCTATTTTTGATATGTAAAATATTTTTATAACTTTTTATTTATCCTATTTCTGTTTTCATCATTTTTTTCTCCTCAAACGTCAAAAGGCAGAAAGCTTTTCTGAAAAAAAGATAACAATAAGAAGAGCAACAAGATAGTTTAGGTGCACTCAAAGCTATACTCTGTTTTCCTTTTGAAACTTCCAATGTTGTATATTTGTTTATATTTTATAGCTATTTAAAAGTGTTTGGTTAAAAAACTACTTTATTTCTATCTAACTACAATACATATTGTTTTTATTTATCAACAAGTCAAAGCACATATAATTGTGTACTTAAATTCAATTTATTAAAACCAAAATTTAAACGAATATTAAAATCTTCCTTAATAAATGATGACATATTAAATTATTTAATGATAAATTTCTCATTTATTTTTTATTTATTTGGATTAGATTGTATTAAAATATGCATCTTGTGAAATGGTAATCACTCAAGAAAGAATCAATCAACCTGTCAAATTGTGTCTTCGCTGCTTCCGTTCAAATTCATTCATTGCGGAAGGAAAACAAAAGGCTTTCTTCGGTAATCGAGCAATTTGAATGTAAGCAGCACGGAGAAAAGTGGACATTCTTTCAACATCACAATATTGAGCTAAATAAACCAATGCATCAACGAAGAAAAAATAGTGCACAGCAAGTTCCGCTATACAGGATAGGGTGGATTGATTTTTCGTTGACTGACGTCACAAGAAACCCAGCATGCGCAAACTGCTCTAAGGGTGTTAAAGACCTCCCATGTTTCACTAATTGTAAGTTCATTGAGGAAATTCGCCTTCCTTAAGAGAAAATTCTGTTTACTTGCTTAAAGACGACCTGCCTGAGAAACAAATTTAATTTCCTTCATTTATACAACCATCTTCCTCTTTGTGTCGCTACACTAAAAGAATCAGAGAGTATAACAATGAGCACTATGCTATTTTGTAAATTTTACTATATAGTTTCAGATCATTTGCTACTTAAAATTTTGTTAATAATAACAAACACTTGATAAAACTTGATTGATTGATTAATTATCATATTTTGAAATAGAAATGAAGTATATTGCTCAAATAAGATACTTATACAGAATATTTAGAATATTATTAATCCTTCATATATTCCATTAATAATATTAATGCATATTATTTGCGTAAGTGGTATAACCAAATTTATCAGACCACTGCACTGCAGAGTTAGTCATGTAATCGATGGTCTCTTATGAATGACGTGCCACAAACTGAAAGATTGCATTTCACTTTATCACGTGATGTTTAATCAACCTGATGGTTTTGAATTATACGGTAATATCAATTTTAACTGATTTTTTTAATTTTCACATTGTTTCTTAAAAAAAATCAATTTTAATTTGGAATTGTTCACGATTTTAAATTCGTTGTTGCTTAATCTCTTTAATAAATCATAAGCTCTAAATTAAAAATTTTTTTAATAACAAAAACATTTAAAAGGAAATTATTTAATTTTATGAGTTTACTTTGAGAGCGTCGAATTTTTAGCTGGTGAAAATTTGAAGCTTTCCAATTCAATTTGGTACTACACGTTCAATTAGGGTGGCCAGAGTTGATTTTTAGAATTTAGGATAATTGGTCTTCGAAAAAGAGGATAAAGTATTAGGATACAGGGCTCGAGAAAAGAGGAAAAACTAGAACTAAAATTTTAGTCCAACTTTACTAGTTCAGTCAAATTAACATTTATTGTGTAACTCGAAGATAACAGCAATTACGTGTCTTAAAAAAGTTCAGAAAGACATACCATTCAAGTTTAGAAACCCTTAAACACATTAAGATAGAGCCACTCTTGTCATTAACAAATAAATGAAAATTACAAACATTTTTTACATGTTCGCTCGGATTGTTCGTATCGGATAAAGGATAGCGAAATCTTGTGTATGAAATAATTTTTAAAGGCTAAAAAAGCTTTCAAATGAGCCCTTATTGAACCTTCTACGACTAATAATTTATGAAATATGAATTAAGTATTTAAGAGTGTGCCCTCAGCGCATAAGCGACATGTGTAATGAATTGTCATTTTTATAAAAAAATATATCCAGCTCTATTTTTAGATCCATATTTGAAAAGGTCTGCTGAAAATGAAAGGTTGAAAATCCAAAATTGGTTCAGTGGAGGGTATGTAGATTTTACATTTTAAACAATAATATTTTTCGAAAGTATACTTTTGATAAGCTCTCATTAGATCAGTTTGCTAATGCATGATGTTTATTTGTAAAGTGATTTTCACAATTAAAAAAAATTTTTAATTCTTTAGAAACAGATTGGTATAAACAATATTTGTTCTATAGTTACACTTGTCCAAAAAATGTACAAAAAACAGTAATTTTTTTTAATTTTAAACTCGACGAAAGTAATGTCTGGTATATCAGTTGCAAAATGAAATTTAAACAAAATCTCTGTTAGTTTCCGCGTTAGGACATAATTTTTTCAACTCTGCAGGAGAGATTTTTTAAGTAACGCTCGAGCTACGTATATTCTAACAAAACAGCATTAATGAATTCATTATTATCTTTTTTTTTAATTTTAAAGACAACAGTAAAATCGAATACGTCAGTTTCAAAATAATAGCAAGACAGATTGTGCACGACAGATTGTTAAAGCAACGTATGCGAACCTCTTATATATTAACAAATTAAAATTATTGCATTCACTATTAATAGTTTTTTTTAATTTTTAATTTTAGAAAAGTAAGATCTGATATTTCAGTTGAAAAAGCTTGGAGAATGAAATAAAATATACTTTAATGTAGTCATTATTATGATTTTTCTAAATTTAAATTTTAAAAAAGTCAATTATGACATATCAGTTGCAAAATAAAACCAAAAGAAAAAAAAATACACTTATCAGTTTCTGTACTTATCTCAATTCGGGCCTTTATCAGGAGAGTATTGCTCTCTCCAAAAATAATTTGTTCACCTGTGCATGACAGACTGTCGAAGCAACGAGTGAGCTGCTTACATATTAACAAAATAAAATTATTGCATTCAGTATTATTAAATTTAAAAAAACTTAAACTCTACAAAAGTATGGTCTGGTATATCAGTTTAAAAAAGAGACAAATAAAAATAAAATATTTTCATTACATTCCGAATTAGGACTTCATTTGTTCACCTGTGCACGACAGATTGTCGAAACTTTCCTTTTTTTTTAATTTTAAATTCAATAAAAATAATCTCTGATATAACAGTTACAAAATAAGACCATAAGAAATTTTTTTTCATGTTAGGTTTTCATTTATGTAGCTGTGCACAAAAAATAACATTAATGTTTTTATTATTATAATATATATTTTTATTGTTAATTAAATAAAGCTTAGTTGAGATTGATCAGTGGCAAAATGAGATCTAGACAAATTAAATATCTTTAGTGGTTTCCAAGTTAGGACTTCAGTTATGTAGTTGCAGAGCACGAGAGATTGTCGAAGCAACGCGCGAGCCGTTCACATCTTAAAAAAATTACACGAATGTATTTATTATTGATATATTTTTTATTTATTTTTGGGAAAAGCAAGCTATGGTGTATGTATTACAGAATGAGGAAAATAAAATAAAATATCTTTTTTGATTTCCGAGTTAGGCCTTAATTTGTTCTGCTGTACACTACAAATTGTCGAGGTAACGTGCGAGCCGCTTACATCCTAATAAAACAAAATTAGTGCATTAATTATTATCAATTAAAAATTTTCAATTTTGATAAAAATACGGTCTGATATATCATGTGCAAAGTATAAGACCAAGAAAAATAAGATATCTTTATTGGTTTCCGGGTCAGGACCTATCTTGTTACAGCTGTGCTAACTCGGAAACCAATAAAAATTTGTTATTGTATTTAGTTATTGCATTTGTAACTGGCATTTCAGCCTTTAATTCCCTACGTGTTAATTAAGATCTTTTTATTTTCAATTATGCTATATTGTTTATGAAAAGTGTTTACACAATACTTTTTACGAAGAAACTATTGCAGATAGAAAAGATTAAAAAAATAATCGATTTCCTTGTTGGCCCTCATTTATTATTCATTTTGTTCCGATCTTTTGGACAAACATAAGTATGGGAAAAAACTATTACTTTTAAACATTTTTTAGTAATAATTAAAATTTTGTTTATCCCGCGAAACACTTTTTCTTGAAGAAATACTATCTGTTAGTAGATTCACTAAACGAAAAGTCACTGAAAGTAAAACATTAAAACATATTATTCTGTAGACAAAGAAACATCCACTCGCCCCCTACTCTGCTAATTTGATATTTTTAAATCAAAAAAATTAATTTTTACTCATCAGACCTTTCTCTTTATGGAACTATTAAGAGAAAATTGATCAATTTTTTCATAACACTCAAAATTCATCATGTACTTCGGTTACTCAGTGAAGGCGCATCCTTAATTAAGAAATGCATAGATATTTCATACACTATTGATCGTAAAACGTTCGATAAGGACCCATTGAAAAGCTTATCCAATCCTCTAAAAATAATATTGTATGCGTATTCACGACATAGCTTATCTAAAACGAATAATCCACGTGACCGTTCAAAAAAGGTTCGCAATTTTACATTATTTGTTAATAAGAAGACTTATTACTTTAATGTGGATAAGGGTTTCTAAGCTATAATAGCACGTGTGATTAAACGTTATATGCAACAAAATTTGATGTTATCTTCGAGTTCCAGCGCTTTGAATTTTTTCGTTTCATTTGACTGGACAAGCAAAAAAAACATGAAATTATATTAAATTTGTTTTAATAATTGGAAAAGGCCTTAAGGATTTTATTAATTTTGTCATCCTGATAAAATCTACAGATTGAATTTCAACATCACTTTATAAAATGCATTCAAACGTATCAGCACTTGATTATTTTGCAACGCTGTAAGAACAAAATGAGGGTCAAAATTTTCATACATTGGAAAAACCGATTAGTAAGAAAAATATAAAAACCGCTCTAAAATTTTAAAATTATTATTTTATTATTTTCTGACACATCAAATTTTAAAACTATAATTTCAAAGAAATACAATTTTTCCATCGATCCATAACAGAAAATTCGGTTCATCATTCACAATAATAAAAATAAAACATTAAAACATGTAATTCTACAAATATTTTTCATTTGGCAAGAATTTGGAAGGAAACGACTAGACTTCACTTGAACAATATTTTTTTCATTTAAAGAACTACGAAATTTAGTATTTTCAAAAAACCAGTCAACTTTGAAAACCCTGTAGGGCAAAATTCGCGTTCTTCAAAAAGAGCACATGTCCAAAAATATTCGAATGGATAATCACCCAACGTATTCAACGTATCTGGTGATTTTAGAATAAGAAACTTATTTTGAATGCTTATAATTTGTAAACGGTTATACTTGTTTAATTTATAACGCTACAAATTAAGATGCCTAATCGTTTGAACTTGTAATCTGTTATATTTAATTGCAATTATTTGTAATGACAAGCAGTCATCACTTTATTCCTCCTTCATTATGTAACGCAACCTTTTTTAATTAAATTAATTTCTCTTGTCTAATGTCTACACTTTTTACAGTTTTATTTATACTATCACTAATTTTTACTAGGTGTGATTAATATGCGTTGATACTACTATAAACCTTATTATTATTGTTATAGGAAATGGAAGAAATTGGTCTTTAGGATGATCGAATAAATCGAGATTTTGCTCAATAGAGGCGAAAGTTCTAAAAAGAAGTAATATAGAAGGATTTTACTCCTTAAGCCCCAGAGGTGCAATTTTCTTCTCAGTTCTCATATCGTTTCGAAGATTGCCAATTTTTTTCAACAATGTGTGGCCGGACATTGTGGCTCCAGATGAAAGAAGCTCTGAGTCATAAAGCTCTTCTTTTCCGACAATTTTTTGGAAGGAATTTCCCAAACCAGGATACATTACCATATCACCAAATTGCTGTCTTATTTCTGCCTGATCTTTATAATATTATCTTTGATAAGGAAACCTTGTTCCCTTTGTAAATCCTCTATATCTCGTTTTTAATTGCTTAGTTTTAAGACACAAATCTTTTGCAATGTGGAAATATACTGGGATCAAATAATCATCCATATTTTCTTTCATTATGGCAATTTTTTTCTATTTAAAGTTTTCACCCTTTAATTCTTTTTCTTTGGATCCACTGTACTGTGAAGTTATATGCAGATTATAGGATAAAAGAGCTCTTCTCGTACTGAAAGTTGAATAAAATGAGAATTCAATTGAAAGCTCCTTCATGTATGACGAATATGGCAGTTCTAAGAAAGGGTACAATAGAATCTGGATTCAACAAAATTACTTCTACTGATGTTCAGAATCAATAAAAGTTGATCAGTTTTTTGTTATTATTCATTTGAATTTACAATATTTTTAATATTAAGAATAAATTGACTTTTCATTGCAATATGAAGCTTCATAAGTCTTGATCTCAATACCTCACGAACGTGATGAAGTGAGAGACAAGGAACTAAGTACCATAATAAATCATGGGAACTCAAATATTCGACAGTGAAACACTATGATGAAACTGTCTGATGATCCACAAAATACCATTATCTTTTACCACTTTTTTTCTATCGCATTCAATATTAAGCTTTTATCAAGAATCCTTCAATTTGGCCAGTTTTGCCTATATCCGACTTTATCAGAAGTACTCACATTTACCTAGACATTTTGCCAGAGAAAAAGAGAAATGCAGAAATGATATTCCCGAGTGCAAATGATTTTCCGACTGTCGAGTTTGAATGTAGACAGTTTATATCATCGAGTGTACACAGCAATCCTGAACGTTAAATCTCCCTCTCGACATCAGTTAACATCCATATACATACGCAGAACCTGATTTTAACAAATTTGCCATCTGCAGAACAATATCAGAATCAACATATCAGGCAAGATTGAATGAGCGTACCCTCCCAAAGATTGACGCTCTAATCAGAGCTTTGTTATCGCACTCGTGCAGACTACATCTCATCCGAAATTGCCTCCGAATCTCATTCGTAAAAGTCCTTCCATAAGCCTAAATAAAACTCTTTGCAATATTTATCCGCCCAAAAGTGAGTGATAACCAAAATCGTTTCTCCTGATTCCGGACGCTACCAAAGGGGAAGGGAATAGAAGGGTGGAAAATAAGGCTGATGGTGGTTACCAGATACTGGGGTCATATCGGGTTCATTCAGTGGCGCGCTTGCCGGGAACCCATGCCAGCGAGTCGATCCGTTCCGTTGCCAGAGCCTAGCCAAACGACCAGTCTGCGATTGTCCGCGACCGGGTTCAACTGCGACATCGTTCGCTGTCGACAGTTTCTTGTCCTCTCCTCTCAATCCCATCTAATCCTCTCCTATCCTGAAAGAATCAATACAGAATCTCCGATCATCAAGATCTAATTTTGTTAGGATTATTTAAAAAAAAAAAGCTTATGGTGTCACTGATTATCCGGAGCTGATCATCTGGACCGAAAATAGATCCCAAGTCTCTGATTATCCATATTCATTGATCATTTGGGTCTACTCTTTATCCTAATCAACATTACCCCGCTCCCAGGATTCAATTTCAGCCAGTTTCTATCTGGATCCGCTGATCATCTGAATCAGTTCTTTGGATAAATCAACATTCGTTACAGCCACTGATCATCTGGAAATATCGATTAACGAGATCCACTGATAATCCGTATCCACAATCTGATTCGCTAATTACCAACCGAAAAAAGTACAGAGCCCTTTGCAATCGTTGATCCGCCACTAATTACCCCCACCTAAATTTTCCTCCTGCGTCTTATGCGTGTCCCAGCATCGCATTGAACCCACGAGTGTTTTCGCGCATCTTCGTCAAAGAGAGCAAGCCGAGATACCATTCGGACGTTCACGTGAAACATGAGAGTAGGAAACTTCGTTCTTAATTCGCAACATCGATTCGAGACTTCAACTTGCCAACTATAAAGGTGGGTTTATCACTTTAGAAACAACTAGATGTTAGATGAAAGGTGTGAGATGCAAAGATTCTGTAGTATCAGGGTGCGGCGATTTAGAAGTTGGGAGGAAAAGTGCTATAATTTATTGTACCACATTCTTATCCCCGAGGGTACTATTTTTGCGAGTTGGTATATTCTTTGCACTTTAGCCACAGGCAAGGGCCCTTTATGTAGGCTTTGTGACTTTATAAAAGTTCAAGGAAAGCTAGGCTTCATAGTTGTTAAAGGGAAACATCTACTCTAAATGCCGAATTAGGAGAATAGTGTTTAAATAGCGATTATTTGGCGAATTTCTTGGATTCATCCACTGACTTTAATTGTGTTCATTTTCTCCAGTCATAATTTGAATTTAAAATGTAAATACAAAAATACAAATAAAGTCAATGTCGTTGCAACTCGGTTGAAATAAAATTAATAAATAAAAAAGCGCTTTCCAAGTTATAATTATAAATTCAGTTACTTTTCTGGTATAAATCGATGGGTTCTACGAAGAATAGGCTATCTTTTTGTTACCGTTAAGAGTTAGGCTAACTTCATTGTGTATGGAATTTAGTTAACACGTAGAAGTGTTAAAATAAATAAAAACCTTTTAAAATTTCTTGTTTTGAAAGTTATAGGTGCCTAAATTACATTATAAACTGTAATACAAAATGTTGAAGTTTTGAATTCGTTGGACATATTTTGAAAAATAATACGTTATTTATTCCCCCTGAAAACTTAGCTAAATGAAGTTAGCCTAATTCTACACGGGAATAAAAAGATAGCCTATTCTTTGTCAAATCTATTGAAATAATCTAATAGTACTGCTTTCAAGCAGGGATTTTCTACTCCTGATGCTATTGAATTTTACTAAATTCTAATCTTGTTTAACAGCCTAAAATAATATTTCTCAATGTAGGCGCAATTAGATTCTAAATTTGCATTCTTAATAAATATTTGAATTTTGAATGATTGTAGTCAAACAGAATTTAAATTTCCATTTTTAAAGAATACTTCTGGTTTGGATATTTTTACTTTCATGATTTTGGGACCCATCCAGATTTTATTTTTGAATTAGCTGTATTTCTCATTTTTTCAATTAAGAGCTTTTACATTTGGATGTATATTTTCTTAGAATTTGTGAGCTTTTAGATTATACTGGCTTGTTTATCATCTATCAACTTCATTAACCATTCTGATTGGTAAATTACTCCCAGACGTAAATATCCTTCCTCTTCGGATCACCATTATAAAACATGCTAACATAGTAACGTTCGAAAGATACCTTACCTTAGTTAGTGACCTCTGGTGTTATTTTCATCGACAAATAGATTGATTAATGCACTCGATTTCATGTACCACGTCCTAACCATTAGATTCACTAAATTGGCTACTTTCAAACTAATCTTCTATTTAATTGAGTCTGTCAACAAGATTTTGATTTCAGATTCGAGAATGTAATCTGACAAAATGTTAGAATTTTGCCCTGCTCTATGTATTTAATTGATATATTTAGATTTTAGAGGTTTTCAATCAAGTATTCAGATTAGGACAATTTTTAATATTACAGACACGAACATTTTTCTCAAGCAAACGGAATATAATTATATCTTAAATAATAAAAGATATATTATCTTGTTTGCGCCTAAAATCCACTCAATATGTAATTTTTACTATCGATTTATAATAATGTTTATGTACTGTTACATATGCTCAGGATGACGACTTACAAGCTCTCACATAAAAGTATTAAAACCCTTAATATTTTTCCTGTTTGGTTACTGTTTTTTCTCTTTTTCAGACTTGACTTTCATACAACTTTTGGACTTATTTTACAAAGCGATTCAAATTTCTATTTTCTAAGCTTGAGTTTTTAGGTAAGAGGACTTAGAATTGAATTATTTTTAAGATTGAAACTGGAAGTTTCCAATACAAAATTTGCATATATTTGGGTTTAGGTAGTTTTAGTTTAAAGTTAACAACTTTGGATTTTCCAACTTGAAAGATTTCTTATTTTCATGGTTTCAAGTCTGGATTCTTTTGATCAACAGTCTTCAAGATTCGATTTTCCAATTAAAAAGCTGCATCTTTAGATTATCCATCACTGAGAGACCCAAATTTCCTAAGCTTCATAAATTTATTTCAATTTTTGAATTATTTACTTCGTTTTAAAAAAGCAATTAACGCGACATTGTCATTTAAGGTATAGAAAATATTAAATTTCCGAAGATATATAAAATTTGAAGATATGTTGAATTAAACTTTCACATAATTTTATTGACAAGGTGATCATTTGAAGTTATTAAAACTATAAACTACAAATTAGAGCACTCAAAGGGGGAAATTCTTTTTATTAAGTGTTTTGCAATTTCAAATTTTGAATTAAATGGCATTAAGCTCAAAAATCTTGAATTTCAAACTTTTATTGACTGAAACGTTCAAATATTTCTGGTTGAAAAACATAGATCCACGCTGGCACCACGAATACTTTAAATTAAAACTAATCTGCTTTTTTAAATCTCATTAATAACAATGTTGTCAATGAAATACGTACTTCTTCCAATTGAGAACAAAACTGAAAATAAAAATAAGTTCCCACCTCTCATCTGAATATAAAAAATACCAAATTTGTCCGCCTTTCACTAAATAAAAATGTTAAAAGAAAGAATTGGCCTTTTGCAATTCAAAAAAAAATTAATCAACGAAATTTTCTCCCCTTCAACTCAGTAAAAATGTGTATAACAAAATAAGTACCTCTTTCAGTTAAGAAAAACTTGAAAATCAAAATTTCCTCTCTTTCAATTCGGTAAAAACAATGAAAATAAAAAAATGTCACTTCCAATTCAGAAAAACTGTAAAATCCAAATATTTCAATTGTTTAGTTTTGAATATTTTATTTATAATTGTTTATTTTAAATGGAGAGCCAAATAGTACTAAATATTACAACATTGTTCTTTTTTAATTAAAAATTTTTTAATTAAATGTTTCATTCTGAATCTATTAAATTGAAATGGCTTTAAAATAAAAAATAGTTTATACAGTTTCAATCGCACGTCTTATAAAATCATTTGCTATTCAATTTTGTAACAATTGCACGGTAATTCAGTTGTAGAAATAATTAATTAATGTGTATTTACAGTTTACACGCATAAAACATTTTTACCAACAATTTTCAAAGCCAAACGTTTTTAACTTTTAATAGTTTCAGTCTTCTAAATTGCATTTAAAAAGTCTTCAAATTAAAATGTATCCACACTTCAAAATGAACACCTAAAATAGACCGTTTTTAAAGGAATGGTTTTTGAATCATCCATATTGTAAACCAAATGATTTCATTATTGAAATATTTAACAATTAAACTTGACATTTAAAAAAATGTGAAATCAAACTTATTTTAAATTGCATTATATCACGTGATATTTCAAATGTCTAAACCGATTTTTCTTGTAAACATTTGTAAAATAACCGGTAAATAATATTTCATTGTCATTTCCCGGCTGTCGCAGTCTCAAAATATTAATGTTTATTTCTCGGGTTTTCTGGCCTAGTGGTCACCCTGAATTAATGTTTCATACATTTCATTGTTAAAAATTTAATATTTGCTATGCGAAAAATTCCCTCAATGACACGTAATTTCCATACAGAAACATAGTATTAGCATTATAAAATTGAAACTCAGTTATGAAACATTGAAAACTTGGGTTTTTCAGTATAAGTGAAGCTTCCGGATTCAGAAAGTTTCTAATTAAGAGTTTATCGACATAGACTTCGTAATTAGGAAAAAATTAAGATTGTGGCATTATGATTTTTTTAATTCATAGATACAGGCCTCGGAATCACATCAGAGATAAAAAATAGTGTGAATAGTGACGTAAAATTGAAACAATATTGTCAAAATAGGGTCATAACATTTTTCAAGCATTAAACGTATGTGTCGTTTGAATTTAAAAGCAGTCTAATTTAATATTTTTTAAATATTAAAAATAAACTTCAATGTTTATTGAAAATGTTATTATTCAACTCCTTAGTTAAAAGTTGTACTACTTTCTTAAATATTTGTGTTTTTTTTTAAATACATTTTTAAATAAAAATGTAACTATTTTGTCGGAAATTCAACGGTTGTTCTAGAAAACTAATCATTTTGTATTGTAAATGCAACAATTTGGTACAAAAGTAAATTGCCTGGTAAAAAAATGTTTTTTTTTATTATTGGAAATTAATTATCTTTCATGAAATCTCAACTACTGCATTTTTGGTTAAAAATTAAATTTTTTTAAAAATCTATTGTTTAAACTATTTACTGGTTAACTTATGTAATTTGTTCAAAGTTTGTCTTTTTGGTAGAAAATTACCACTCAGGCGTGAACAAACAAAAGCGGAGCGAGCTATAATGAGTTAGTTCCCACCCACTGTCATCCCCAAAATCGGCGCTATAGAAGAGTTTCACTGTATTTGGTTCAAAATGTATTATTTTGTTGGAAATTCACATTTTCTATTAGAAAATTAAGCTTTTTGAATTTCTATTTTTTTCCGTTATGTGTGTATCACATGTTTCTCTGCTGTTTTTGGCCTTTACGGCAAACGAAACAATTCTATTAAAATAAAAAAATGTTATCAAATGAGAATCTGTTTTACAGATATCTACAGTATCGACGTTATGATAAATATCATTTTCCAAAGTAATTATTTTAATTTTGATAGAAAAACACGAAAGCTACCTATCATTTCAGGTTCTGTCTGGAAAATTCATTTTTTTGATAAAACATGTAACTACTTGGTTGAAAATACTTCTGTCTGATTGACAACACAGCCACACACAAGAAAAAGTGTGCGGATCTGGTAACAAGACACACGTATTCATATGCATTTTGGGGCGCTAAATTCAAATTCGGTATCAAAAATCACCCATCACGTCATGGTTGAGCCATAACCTCAAAAAATGACGAGAAATCATGCGCTGAGGCAAATAAATTTCAAAATAATGCCAGTGATGCAAATTTTCACTTCAAAAACATGTCGACAACTGTAAAGGATCAACCCTTGTCTGATATCAACTTATTTAACATAACTTTACCCAACAGAACCTGACCTCACCTAACCTGAATTAACAGAAATTTATTGAACTACACGTAAAGCTCTGGAAGCATATTTTCCCAGTAGCAAATGTGTGCTACATCGAATGGGTTAACTCGAGCCTAACCTAGAAATAAATCTAAACTAGCCTAA
Source organism: Belonocnema kinseyi (assembly GCF_010883055.1). NCBI lineage: Eukaryota > Metazoa > Arthropoda > Insecta > Hymenoptera > Cynipidae > Belonocnema > Belonocnema kinseyi. The sequence goes on from NC_046658.1 coordinate 67,123,687, forward strand.
CCTAATCTAACCTAACCTCACGAAACACAATTAAACTGATTGTGTTGTCCCGTTGTGTTTGCGGTACCGTTTGAATCAGCTTGGGCTTAACCTGCAAAGAGGTCAAACCTATCCTAACCTAAAAACCTGACCTAACCTAACCTAACCCCACCTAACTTAACTTCACGTAACACAATTAAACTCATTGTGTTGTCCCGTTGTGTTTGCGGTATCGTTTCATTCAGCTTCGGCTTAACCTACATAGAGGTTTAACCTATCCTAACCTAGCAAAACCTGACCTAACCTAACCTAGCTGAATGAAATTCAACCACACGTGTAGCTATGTAATCGTACGGTTCTCAGTCTTAAATGTGTGCTATATTTAATAGGTTAACTCGATCTTAACCTACAAATGAATCTAACTTAACAGAACCTAACGAAATTTTGCTTAACGCAAGATAAAATGTAAATACGAAAGATAGTATAAATATATCCCTTAAGTTTAAGAAAAGCAGAGAGAAAAAAATTTTGAATAAAACTCTTATTCGTTTGCATGTTTAAGTTACAGTTCTACATTTTAATTGATACAAACATTGTCAGGTTAATTGAAATGGGGTCAATTCTACTTGTAGTTCTAAATTTCTTCAAATGAGTAATGTGCGTCTAAATTTTTAACCACCCGTAGTACAATGAAATAAATTTTATTGTGTTACAAGGGGAAAACTCAAGTTAAGTTATGTTGCGTTAAGCAAAATTTCGTTAGGTTCTGTTAAGTTAGATTCATTTGTAGGTTAAGACCGAGTTAACCTATTAAATATAGCACACATTTAAGACTGAGAACCGTACGCTTACATAGCTACACGTGTGGTTGAATTTCATTCGGCTAGGTTAGGTTAGGTCAGGTTTTGTTAGGTTAGGATAGGTTAAACCTCTATGTAGGTTAAGTCGAAGCTGAATGAAACGGTACCGCAAACACAACGGGACAACACAATGAGTTTAATTGTGTTACGTGAGGTTAGGTTAGATTAGGTTAGGCTAGGTTAGATTTATTTCCAGGTTAGGCTCGAGTTCACCATTTCGATGTAGCACACATTTGCTACTGGGAAAATATGCTTCCAGAGCTTTACGCGTGGTTCAATAAATTTCTGTTAATTCAGGTTAGGTCAGATCAGGTTCTGTTAGGTAAAGTTATGTTAAATAAGTTGATATCAGGCAAGGGTTGATCCTTCACAGTTGTCGGCATGTTTTTGAAGTGAAAATTTGCATCACTGGCATTATTTTGAAATTTATTTGCCTCGGCGCATGATTTTTCGTCATTTTTTGAGGTTATGGCTCAACTATGACGTGATGGGTGATTTTTGATACCGAATTTGAATTCAACGCCCCAAAATCCATAGGAATACGTGTGTCTTGTTACCAGATCCACACACTCTTTTTGTGTGGCTGTGCAATTAATCTTCTTTGTATGAGGATTCGGCTATTGTGTTGAATATTCGTCCTGTTTAGTTTAATTAGTTATTTAAAAGAACGCCTTTGTTCGCTCAAAATTCAACTATATATTTGAAACCTGAACTTCTATGTTAA
>NC_046658.1:67125259-67130481 GCF_010883055.1 Belonocnema kinseyi
CTAACATCACTTTTGGATGAACCCTAAATAAATTCCCGAAAAAAATTTAGACGCCAAAAATGACATAGTGTTTAATAATTTGAATAGTGTGCTAAGACCAAAGCCTGTAAATATTTTGGATATTTTTGTCAAACTGTGGGGTGCATTTACAAAAAAGAAAGTACAATCCTATCTTTGTTATGAATGTTCTACGATGCGTAACGGATTGTGCAGTGGTCATGCGATTATGGCGAATGTGATTGTTACTTTTTCTTAACGATTTATATAAGAAGGATTAATAGTTGGTTCGTTGTACACCGACGCAATGCTTTTCAGTACTCTACCGTACCATGGACCCTTGGAAGCACCGCGGTGGTTCCAAGGGTAGCGTTGCTACCCTTTACCTACCACCCATTTCGAATCGATATCAACATTCCACATTTAGAATAGTATCTGTCGGGTGATCGTCCATACATACATACATACATACATACATACATACACACACATACCCCCCTCTCTGTCTGTCTTATGTCTGCTGCGCGCGCGCGTGTGTGTGTGTGTGCTTCCGAAGGCAAACATTCATTTTATATAGATTGTCATGAATAATAATTGACATAACGTGAATAAGGACCTGCTCTATAGTCAATAACAGTTTAAAACCTACTAGAGAAAAAAGACAAATTAAGATTAGGGTCAGATGATATTCTATGACATTACGGCTTATTGGCAATTTAATGTACCTTTTCCGGTTTCTTATTTTTATACTGAACGAGTATCGCAGTTAAAATGTTGTAAAATGAAAAGCCTACGGCCCATTAAAAGTTATACCAACAGCAAATTTTCAGTTAGAGGGTAAAATATAAGTCTCTTTTGTTAGGATTAATAACTGGAGGAGGTGTCGGGGATGGGTGGTCAGTGGAAATAAATTGATCAATTTAGATCAAGTTTAGTACGTTTCCTGATATTAAATTTTGACAAAGTTTGTGCCATTTTTAGTTCAAACTTAATTTTTTGTTTAAAATTCTACTGTTATAATTTTTGTTTGGAATTTGTCTCGATTGATTATAAACTCTATTACTCTGCCGTAAACATGCAAAAGCGTTTTCTACGAAACGGTACTCTATCTGGGCAATTCCCCATTTCTTCGAGACCCAAAACCGGCCCAGTCTCAGAGTTTCACTGGATTTGCTAGACAATTAAACTATTTTTGTAGAAAATTATTTTTTTTATTAAAAAAAAAAATTTTCTTCATGAAAATTCAAATGTTTTGGCAGTAAATGAACTTTTTTGTTAAGAAAACATATTTTTCGGTTTAAAATTTTAATATTTTGGCGGTGAATGGACGTTTTTGTTAAAAATAATAATTTTCGGTTAGCCATTAAGCTTCTTGATGATAATTCGCCTTTTTGTATTCATAGTTCAGCAATTTCGTTAGAAATGTATGTATTTCGTTACAATTTCTTTGTTTTGCTGAAAATGCATCGTATTTGGTAGAACATTAATTTTCTTAGTACAGAATTCATCTTTTTGATTAAACATTAATTTTTTTATCTGAAAATTGAACTTTTCCATTTTTGGCTGAAAATCTATAATTTATAAATTTAAAATCCAACTATATTATTAGAAATTTAACATACTTTTTAACATATGTTTTAGAGTAGAAAAATAATCTTGGTGGTAATCTTTCTGGTTGAATTTAACTAATTGAAAACTCTTTTTTTTTGTTTCAAATTGCATTTTTAAACTAATATTGTAAGTATTCTATTTTTGGTGCAAAACTGATTTTTTTCATTTGAGAATTCGACTGTTTGATGCGAATAATTGATTTGGTTGAAAATTCGTATTTTGGTAGAAAATTATGCTCTTGGCAGAAAATCCATTTTTGTAGGTTACAAATTCAGCTATTTTGGTAAAAAATGCAACTATTTTGTTAAAGTCATCTTTTCTTGGTTAAAAATTCAACTGTATTAACAAAAATTCATTCATTTTTATTCAAAATTCGTCTTTCTAGCAGAAAAGTCATCTTTCTTTGTTGAAAATTTATCTTTCTTGGTTGAGAATTGATTCTTATGTAGAAAATTCAACTGTGATCGAAAAAATTCGCCGTTTTAGCTTTAAAATTAATGAATTCGGATAAAAATTTAAGCATTTTGTTGAAAACTCGTCTGTTTTTATTCAAAGTTCAACTATTTAGTTTTCAATGAAACTGGTTGGTTAAAGGTGAATTTGGCTTGACAATTCATTTCTTTTCGTCGAAAATGTTGTTTCAGTTCAAAACTGACATATTTTTTTGAAAAAGGAAATATATTTCGACTTGAAAACTTCGGAAATTAAAGCGTATTATATTGAATTCAATATAAATATCGTATCTACATTACTTTGATTAATAAGAATTGATTCCCCTATTTTGATAAAAAATCACTTCATTTCTCTCGTCTTGAGAGAATTTTTGGCTGCGAATCTTAATATTGTAATATTTTTCATTTTTCTTGATTCATCAGCCACGTAGGCATATTATCAACTGAACTTTTTTTCGAGTTTGGGGGGAAGGGGTGAACAAACTGTGGCCAATTGTATCCTTTCAAAGGCTAAAAGATTTGTCATTGTCTACGCTTATAAACTAGATGACATTTGACATTGATGTATAAATTCTGCCATATAAAGACCTTCTACACGAATAAGCATGTGCGTCTTTGCACGAGCCAAATCAGTCATGAAACAATTAAATTGGATACATCACTCGTCACTGAAGAAAAATTCATCGCAATAATTACACTCTGCAGCAATATTGTATACTGTTAGAAATTTCTGTAGGAATTTTCAGAGACGCGTCACTAAAGCTTTATGCAGAAACCGTCTCCAAATTCACAAATATTTTTCTAAAACTCCTATATAGTGAGGTGTTTGAAACAGATAAGGCATGGTGGTTGTGGTCATGGGCGTCAATGCACTGCAAAATGTGTTAAATTATAACGATGAAGTAAACCTATTTTTTCAGATATTGTATGATTCGGGAATGGCACGAGAAGAAGAAACCGAAAAAAAGTTTACTGTATCGTTATAATTCAATACAATCTTTTTCAGTTCATTGCCGCCCATGACCACAACCACCTTGCTTTGCCCGACTCGAACGCAATAGAAAAGCGCGCAGTAGGAAACTGATCTTTCCCGAATTTATAATTTAATGCTGGCCATTCATACATAAAGACCAAAATTATAATTTTTTGGCATTTTTTATACAGAATCTTTCATAAATAGAATTGAACCATTTGTAGTCAATTTTTACATTTTTAATGTATTGTTATCAGGGATACCACATTATTATCTACTTGCAAACAGTTAAAAAGTAAGTTATTTGAATCGAAAATGTGGCAAACAGTGCAGTGGCATAACTACAATCGTGTATGCCCCACCGCAGAAATTTTCAGGAAGCCTCTCTTATAAAATTAAAACAGCGTATAAGTATAGCTGAAATACATTTAAAAAAACTAAATATCTCACATAGTTCTTTTTATAATATATTACAAATTATATTTTATTTTAGACAATTTATATCATACATTATGCATAGTTCTCACTTAAAAATTAGTATTCCACCGTTAAAAAAACGTTCTGCACGTTGCTACTTAAATAACCCCTAAAATTGTCTTCAAAATTTTGAGATTTGTTTCTGGTAATTTTGGTTTAATTCGTAAAATAAGGTTTCAAAATATTTGTTGGTAAAAGGATTATTCAAGAAATAATATTTGTTCAAATAATTGAAAAATGTTTGATATATTCTTTCGAATTTCTATAATTCAAATAAATAATTATTTTAAATTGCACAAGAATGTAAAAAATTAAAATTAAAACATAATCTTGCCAATGGCCGTAAGCCCCCCCCCCCCCAGCTATGCCAGTAAAACAGTGAATCATTTAATTTATAACCAAAAAAATGACTAAAAGTGACTATTGTGCATTATTAATGAGAAACATGTTCTTTTGAATTTAAAAGAATTTAAAATTATTCACCGACATTTATAAGAATTAGATATTAATTCAAAAAAAAATCAGGATAAACTTAGCAGAGATCAAAATAGTTCAAGTTGTATTCAAAAGAATTAAAATGATTTGAAAAAAATTTCAATAATTTCAGTAAAATTGAAGTGAGTTTAGAGGTCCATTGAATTGAGTAGAATTAAATGATTTTCGAAAAATTCAAGTGAATGGAGAAAGTAAAAAAAACTCCAAAGAATTTCAAAGGATTAAAGATAAATCAATATAAATTCAGGGTGAATTTCAAATTCTAAAAACTATTTGTGAATAAATTCTTTGAAACCTATTAAAATATTATCAGATCCTGTAAAATTCTATTCAATTTTATTATATTTGCTGAAATCCTAAAAAATTTATTAAAATATTTACCTGAAAAACTTTAAGATCCCTTAAAATCATTGAAATCCTCGGAAACCTAGTAAAATTTTTCGAAATTCTAGAAAATTCCTTACAGCTGCAAGAAAAATTTTTTTTCGACACCCTCAAATTCATTCAAATACTTGTAAACCCCTTAAAAATTTGTTATCCTTCAAAAATGCTTCAAAATCCTACAAATTTGTGAAGCTTTTGAAAATTCCATTAAATTTAAAAGAAAAACTTCAAATCTTGAAAATCCCTTGAAACCTCTTGAAAATTCCTTGAATTTTTGAAAAATACCTTAATATCCTTTGAAATTCCTTCAAACAATTTGTAATCTACTAAAAATTCCTCGGAATCTTTTAAGATGAGTTAAAATATTTCAAACCCTTTAAAATCTTTAAAAATTTCTTGTTATTTTTTTTAAATACCGTAAATATTTCCAATCCTCTCAAAATCTTTAAAATAACTCGAATCAATTGAAAATTGCTTCGAATATTTAAAATGCCACAAAATATTTCAAATTCTTTGGTATACTTTCAAAATATTGAAATATATCAAACAGTCCTTGGCATATTTCTAATGCCCTAAAATATTTTGAATTCTTTGAAATTTTTTGAAATACTTCAAGACTTTTTCAAAAGCTCTTGAAAATTTCTTGTATTTGAAAAAAAATATCCTAAAATCTTTAAAATTCTTTAAAATACCTTCCAATTATTTTAATCTATTAAAAACTCCTTAAAGTCTTTAAAAATACCCTGAAATATTAAAATCCTTTGATACCTTTTGAAACTTTTTAAAGATCTTGAAGATTCCTCGTAATTTTTTTGAATCTCTAAAATATTTTA
>NC_046658.1:67130581-67131753 GCF_010883055.1 Belonocnema kinseyi
GGAAAATTATCACACCTAGTCCCCCTATTATTTTAAATAATTCGATCTGCATGATTTCTAAGATTCATAAAAAATAGGTACTTCAATCTTTAGAACTCCATGCTTCAGAGTTTTTGTTTAGGCACAATTTTTTAAGACACTTTTAAACCAATAAATACAATTTTTGCAAAAAAAACTCACGAAATAGACATCAGTGTTATCTCTTAAAACGAGCTCCTCAGACTGCAAAATATTCTCAAGTCTCTCTAGTTGAAGACTTTTACTTCTCACCTGATAATTTTCTGATTAGAAAGTTATTTATAACATAGTGCACTATTTTCCATTACAAACGTCACATCATTGAGGATCGGATGCGATAAATTTAAGAAAACTGCAATTCTAAATGCCAAACAAGATTTTGTTTTTTTTTTTAAATTTGTTGACCTCTTTCAAAAATATAAATCTAAAAAACTTTATTTCAAATTAAGATCGATGAATAATATTGTATGTGATTTTTTTAATTTTAGCACTCTTAAAATTTTCAGTTTTTTATTTCGGAAAAGAAGAATGAATTTTATTCCTTTTGTATTTTTTTTTAATATTGACTTTTCTGTTTTTAATTATCTTGAAAAATAAACAAATTACGATGAAATTCACTTGTCTGAAATTCTGAAAAATGAGTCTCGTTCTCGTAGCTTAGTGAGTAAGACTAAGAGAAACCAGACCGGCAAATTGGCCTGGGTTCGAAAGAAAGAAAACAAAGGAAATTTAAACCTACAAACTAAAAATAACGCCTCAGAAAATAAACTTATTGCATAAAGGTGTTAGTTGGGCGTATAATCTAAACAATGAATAATACAAACTACAAAATAGCCTCGGAAAGGACTGGAACTTTTAATGACAAAAGGCATGCACACGGAAAATCTAAAGGTCATGTTTCAGGCGACGAATGGACACTGGGTGTTTGGAATGCTAGGGGAGTAAATGATCTCAAGGTAAAAGAATTGCGTGAAACTATGGAGGTGAAGAAACTAGATATTTTATGCGTGCCCGAAACAAAGAAAAAAGGATGCGAAACTAAAGACATAAAGAACGGCGTGTTGAAAGGCGGATTCGAAATATGGTCAGGAGTAGACTGTGAATCACATGGTAAACAAGGAGTAGGTCTCATTTTGAATGAAAGAGCAAAGCAG
>NC_046658.1:67131853-67134519 GCF_010883055.1 Belonocnema kinseyi
GCGGAACGAACGTGTTATTTACTTAAATAGCACGAGAATTCTGGATCAATCTGAAAAATCTCTATCCCATCCACAGACTACTCCTTTCCCCTGCCGAGTGAGGCACGCCTACCCCGAAAGGGAAATGGCTTAATGGTGTAATAATAATAATAATAATAATAATAATAACGTGAGTAAGTGCATTGGGCTCAGAATATACAAGCTTGAGTCGTTGATTCCAATAAAACATTTTGTTTTTTCCATTGATACTGTCTACGCGTGAGCCACGCTTATAACAAAAACTTTTATGTAAAAAGAAAAAAAAAACGTGAGCACTATGCGCGCAATTATTATTTATTTTTGTCGGGGAGAAATTTTTAAATTAAAGTAGAAAGTTACTATTAACACAAAATTGTCGTATTTAATAGTATCTATTATCTTAAAAACAAGAAAAGCAAGGACAATATTTCTGATAATTGACGGAAAATGATGCGATAACTTCAGAATTAATATACATCATATTTTTAACTAATATCCGATAGAAAATAATATCATAACATATTACTGATCAAATGTTGTAATTATTCAGTTCCAGAGACGTTTCAAAAACGTATTTCGAAAATAAAACGTTTTGAGAACATTATTTGGGCTGACTTATGACAGTTTTTAAAACATTAAAATAAAGTCTTTTGACTTCTACATACGAGAACAGTTTCGTGGACAAATAACATATTTAATAACAAATAACAAATTTTCGTATGAGATTGTAAGTATTTTTTTAAGTCCAAAGGTTTTGTTCCAAATTACCAATATCCGGTAAAAAATATTAACATGAAATGTTACATGAAAAAACATTTGGAAAATTGTAAAGCTAATGACCAAATGAAGAAATATAATAATAATCTGAAAACTGTTATAATATTTTTAAATTAAAAATTCTAATTTTATACGACAAGAACACTAAGATACCATAACAACAATAGCTCCAAATTGTAAATCTTGTTTAAAATTGAATAATTTTTGTTAATATTCATTAATTTGTTAACAATAATAATTGATTTTTGGTGAAAATTGTTAACTTAACCTTAAATTAATCCAAAAGTGTAAATCATTTCTGAGAATTTCTGAATCTTCTTTGAAATATAATTTTCCTGTACTAAATATACTAATTTACGACGGAAAACAGTATCAAAATACAAAATTCATAACAGATATTTAATCTGACTTAAATTATCAATATTTTTCCTTTTTAATGCCAACTTTTTGCGTAAAAAGCTAACGTAATTTGAAAATGTTTAAAAATTATGAAAGTTTAAAATCTAATGAAACTGTTCGAAAATTTCAAATCTGGAGCGAACTAATTAACTGAAGTCAGTTTCGTTTTAAAATACAATTTTTTGTTGTAAAATAATATATGACAAAAAACACTAACGTAATCAAAAAATTTTATAAGATTATAAATCTCGCTCAAACACAAATTCTTTTAAAATACTAATTATTGATGTAAACTGAAAACGTAACCGAAAATGGTCAAAAAAGTATCATCCTTTAAAGTATAATTATTTCTATTTAATAAACTATATAAGGTAAAAAAACGCTAAAAAAATGAAAACCCCAAATTTAAAAAAATGTCTAATCTTCGAAATCTTATAATTTTTTATCGCAAATATCCATGTTCGGTATATTGTTGAAAATTGAGAATCTCGATGTTAATTAATACTAATTTTCAGCCAAAAGCATTAACATAAAAATGTATAACAGCACACTCGTTTCTTGATGCGTATAATGTTTTCTACATACACCATATTTTAAACGTATTTAATTCATTCGCGGAATAAGAAACATATAAGAAATATGCAGTGATAAAAACTTTAAACACGACCCTGAAATCGAGCTGGTCTTGATTTTCTAAAACAGACATAGAAAAAAGTTTTTCACGTAACACTTAGGTCGTAATGGTTATATACACAATTTGCATGTACCCGTATACTTAACTTATTATCACATCTATATATAATATTCTTAACATTCTTCTATGAAACATTATAACTTTGCTAGTGTAGAGAATGTAGGTAAAGCTTATAGATATTTCACGACATAAGTTCTTTTAAATTATTTATAATATTTTTTTATTATAGACACCAATTTTTAACTTCCTGAATAAAAAGAACTTATTTAAAAATAAATTAAACTGGTGACAATCATCTTAATTAAAGAATTTTTCGAATCAAGCCAAAGCTCAAGTAAAACTTTAGATTAAATAATCAATTAAATGAATTAATTATGAAAATGGATTACAATATATATATCGACACGTTACTTTTTATCGCGAGTGATACCTTGCAGAAAACAATTGCTTAGCCAAAATTTCAATTCTGCCAGATCCATTGATCTCACGATAATTTAAATGCTCCTTTTTTCTGTTTTAAATCTGGCAAAGTACCGTTTGCAACGGCAAAAGCAATCGTTCCATATTTTTTATTGTGCCATTGGCCCCTTCGAGGTATTCTGCATTGCGCCATATTATAGATACATATATATTATATACCTATAGATAATTCTCTACACGAAATATCATGTTCTTTATCACGAGACAGCTAATTAAATTTCTGCTCCTAGTTATATATTACGTTAATAATTCTTATTAGCAACGACTTTCTACAAAATAGTTCTTTTTTGTTTGCCCT
>NC_046658.1:67134619-67154563 GCF_010883055.1 Belonocnema kinseyi
ATTTAAAATTATGGCTTATTTCAATTTCAACAAATTTTACATAATTATTAAACTTTCAGATTGTCGTTGCATATTTAAAATTGTTTTTTTACCTTGTGAAATCAAAGGAGCTTTCAAAAACTATAAGTAAAAAATATCTCTGTTAGAAACCGGAAATTTAATTTCCATCAGTTGTCCGATAGATACTTCGTTCGCCACTAGAGTCATAAAGTTGTTTGAATAGGGGTTCCTATACTTTCTTCAAATAGTTTTTTTCTAAAAAATGAAGTACACTCAACTCCCGATATAAGAACGGTTCCGAGCATAGTTAGCAGTGGCCTTCAGTATAAAGCGAGTGAGTATAAAGGTAAAGCAGGTACGTTCGCACAAACCACTTCTGTTGAATTTACACGCATGCTAACCGCTGACGCAACTAATGCGCTGAGAGTACTGCCCACATGCTGTTTGTCACGCATAACTGAGCATCACCTCTCTCTTGTACCTGTGGTCCTCACATCATCAAAATGTCGAGGACTTAATTCTAGGAATTTCGTGAACTGAGGGTGCTTATATCAGGAGTTGAATATCTTTAAAGTTATTTTGTAATCTAATGTCAATTTTTTGAATTTTATGCGCAGTGTATTTGAAAAAAATTTTATCTAAAATTCAAGCATCTTGATACTTTTGGAAGGTCAATTTCTTTAAAGTATAAGACTTTCCTTTGATTTTAATTTATTAAAAATAAATTCAAAACGTATAGCATTTACAATATAATTAAACATATTATAACGTTTTTTATATTCCCAGCGGTCACGAAATTTAGAGATGTTTGTAGAGCATCCAAAGACGTTTTTAGGACGTACGATTTAAAAGATGTTTCTAGAATGTCCAAAAAAACGTTCTAAGTCAGGCCAAAAAAACAGCCAATATTCCAAATACGTCCTAAAAATGTATTTCGAACATTGTATGTTTTTAGAACGTTATTTGTACTGGCTTAGGACGCTTTTAGAACGTTCTAAAAACGTCTTGGAACATTCTTGCCCACTGTGTTTGGAAGGTTACAATCAGAAGGAAACGTAAATATCATAAATTTCACAACAGTCAGATATGGCGCTTTTCACAATTGGATTTAAGTGAATTTTCAAATAAGATTTTCTGATCATGCTATTTTTAAAGATTTCAACATCAAAATTATTAAAATTTGAAAGTTTCTTTTAGTTTTACCCAGTCGAAAATGTTATGTATAGTTTCTATATAGTGTGAAGTATTATATATAATATTCATTAGCTTTATACAAAAATTTATAAAACAAATGAATATTTTATATAATACTTCACACTATATATAAACTATACATACACTGTAAAAAGAATATATTGAATTTTACATCTCTGGTGGATGTAAATAAAAGGACCCTCGTGTATCGGACTTCACGACTCTGTTGTGATATTCCAATTCATTCGATACGAGCCGGACACGTTACCACTTACCTAAAACACATAAGATACTATGGGTCTTTTTTTGATGTTTAAATATTCCGTAACAAAAATATAAAATATACGTTTTTAATAACCGCATTTTTTCCGTTCAAATAGCAGAAAATGTAAAAGGCAAAATAGGAATAGCTCGAATTCGGTCTATTTTTATGTGAAAGCTGTCAAAAAAGTTGAACATAGCTGTCAATTTCCTCACATTAAGAATAAAAATGCTCCAAAATTGAAGGATGAAGGCATCGATAAACGACGAACACGAGAGACGCTTTCGTATTCACATATTATATGATTAATTATTCTAAATTTTAAATTAATTATAAATCAAAAATGTTAAATTTTCCGCCAGGGCAAAATTAAAGATCTTTGGTAAAACTAAAATTAAAAATCTCGATGCGATTTTCAATCACAGGAAATTGATTTTACCGACGCATGGTATTTTTACACGCTGCGACTGAATTTTCCATTCTGAATGTAAAGTTCGTACGAGGGTATGTGTAATTTTTGTTTTTATCGAGTGTGTAATATTACACTGCTGTTCGAGGGTCCTTTTATTTACATCGCTAGAGGATGTAATTTCACATACTTTTGTAAAATCACACAGTGAAGTGTGTGATATTTACAATGATAGAATATGTAATTTTCCGAAACTTTGTAATTTTATACAAATCTTTTTTTGCAGTGTAATATTTTCGACTGGATAAAACTAACAGAAACTTTCAAATTTTAATAATTTTATTAGCTTATATATAGTGTAAGGTATTATATAAAATATTCATTTATTTTATACATTTTTTTATAAAACAAATGAATATTTTTCCGCCTTAGTACTGATTTCCAGTCACATCTCACTGTTTGAAAAAGCCTGAAGTGTGTCACTGACAATCAGTCACTAGTTCACTGGTTACTTAGTATACCAGTAGCCAGTCGCACGCTTCGTTTAAAGCAGTCCGGCTATTGGACCACTCTGATGAAAAATCATTGAAATTAGTTGTTTTTTTTGACGGAGAAATATGTCTTCTTTCACATAATATATTTCTTAGGAGCCTTTTCCAGGCTAAAATTAGAATTAGCACTGTTTAAAGTCGTGTAAAAAACATGGGATTTTATTGAATGGTCTTTCTTGGGCTATAAAAATGGTTAATTTTGGCTTTAAAACACGTGAATATTGTTAGAAAAACTATTTTGGAGACAGAAAATAAAATTTGAAACTCCTTCCAGGGTATTTGAGCTTAATTTAAGCAAAATATACCGAGGTAAAATATGACGAGAACGGTGTGGGCGTTGATCAAAGTTGGCTAACAGCTTCTGCTGGAATCGGGAAGTGTACGAAATTTCAAAAATTGATACTGTTCCCTGTGTATTCGTAGGTTAAATTTCCTTTTTCGACATGCAGTCGAGTGCTGAGCGTGAAAAATGACTTTTACTCGGATCGAGTCAAATCAGTATATAATTTTACATTTTATTATTATATAAAAACCATTTTATTTATATTATTCTCCATTAAAATTTAATACCCAACTTAATTAGTTACTATGCTGGCAAAATTTCGTATTTAATTCCAAATTTCACAAAAAAATAATCAACATAGCTTTAACTAGCTTTTCCAGGAGCCTGACTACTTTAAACTCATTAAAGTCCAACCTAAGTAGCCAGGAGCCCTACCGGCGACACGTGCGTACCAGACGACTCTCGTTCATGTCTTGACCGCATAAAGCGCTCTATCACTGATTAGATCTATCATTTGGCGTCATTGGTATGTTAGTAACGCTGTTTTAGTTGAGTCATTTACTAGTTCGCCCACTTACAGTCGGAAAAACACTAATTCATCAGTGATAATTCAAAATACTGATTCATCAAGTTCACTGCTTTAGTTTAAAATAGTAGGAGCTAGAAGAAGTAGTTTTTAAAACTGAGTTTATCACACTTTTTGAATTGCTTCTTTTTTTCTTACACTACGAATGCCTTAAAGTCCGTGCAAGACTTACAAAAATGGAATTACGTGTAAATGAAATAACGGATTCACCGGAATAACTGCATTATATTTTACAGAAGTCAAAGTTGTGTACTTTGTGAGATATTTTTAAGATGATATTCAAAAATGTCCAACTGCTTTATATTTCGAATCATCCAAAAAAATCAATTCATTTTCTTTGTAGAATTTTGTACATGGTTACTAGAAATTCAAATTCTCCAATTTGCTACTGATTTTAACATTTTTATTTTTCCCACTTTACCATATTTCAAGTCCTAGAAAACGTGACTCATTCCCAAACTAGCGTGCAAACTGGGCCATTAATATCAGAAACAGTAAATCGAGAAATCTCAGTAATTGTTCAAAAGTTATCCATCCACTTGTTCGTTCAAGGTTAAGGTGAGGTTGAGGTTGTAGATGCTCGATTCTAAATATAAGGGAGGTTCTCGGGTCAAATCAATACGCAATGTTACATATATAGTCGACTATGATATATATTTTATTATTCTATATAGTCCTGGAAATATTTTATTCCTGATGATCGTTAAATCTGGTCTTCATTATAAAGAACCTATGTGAATTTTATACGGAGATGCATTCAATTTGTGCATATTTCTATAGAAAAATCTTTACAGTATATGTATTTTCTTTCCCTTCTTTAACAAAACTCTGAAAAAATCTAGGTTAATCGACTAAGAACGATACTTGTCTCAAAAGCTCATACCAGCCTACCATGAAAAATAGAATAACATATCTATTTTTTTAGTTATTTAAAGATTATCTGTTAAAACTAAACTAATAAACAATTCAAGAATACATAGTTTAAAGTTTCTTTGATTATTTCCATAGAATAAATATGTACAAATACAATGTAAAATTACAATTCCATAAAAATAAATCTAAAACGTATAGCAATCTCTTATATCAAGTTTCAGGATACATTTCAACTCAACTTGAAATATAAGTTATACAAAGAATTCGTTGTTTAGAATGACTTTAAAAACCTGCAGTTCACTTTAATTTCCAGAGAAATGGTTTTGATTCTTTACAATTAGAATAAACAGTTCGTGCTTTAAATTTTGAATTCTTATATCATACTAGGAATTTCTTAGAATAATATATGGGAAATTGTCCAAAACCTTAAGATTTTGGTCATTTGTATCATAATTATCAAATTACACGATATTTTTGGGTCGATACTTAGAAGCACATTCGTGTACTTGAATATGAGATATCTATCAAGTATTTTATCCATTTAAAATAATTTGGTAAAAAACATTGCAGTTTGTAACGAATTATCTCATTGATATAAAGAAATACCTTTGCTCGTATTACTAATTAGAAAGGGGACATGAAATTCCATTCTTTCCTTAAAGCTTAATCTTTTATTTTCCCTAAAAAAATCTATTGTAAATGCTTTTGGCGGTGTCGAAGTAAAAAATGTTAACGTTACACCAGCCACACGGAAACCTTGGTACAAAATTTGCGATGCAATCACAATAGTTTGTATACACCCTACAGCCTACGCGATTTAGATTATTTTATCTAGATCCTAGAATTACTTTTTAACATAAACCGTGATTCTTAAGATTTTATTTTATAAAATATAAAAATGAAGAATATTAAAATGTGTAAAAATTAAAAATGCATTCACTAATTGAATGACATTTTGCATATATCAGAGATAAATTTACCACCTATATTCTCAGTTTATGCCTGAAAACTATTTTTTGTTATTGTTTTTGTCACAGGCAAACAAATCTCATAGTCAAACTTAATCCGATCATCAAACACTAATAAACAAGTAGGACATCAAATCGACAAGGTTACTAAAAATTACCAATTTATTTATAAATTATACATGAATTTTTCACCTTGATAAAATTACTCAATCATTTGACCTGCATCTTTTATTTATTTATAACGCTTTAGTTGTTTAAAAAACTAGTTCCAGAATCAAAAAGTTGTTTTAGAACTAGTGCAGCAATTATGTAATTAAAAAAGGTAGGACAAATTTTATTTTAATACAGACCTCATTACTTTCTCGTATTTCGAAAACCAAGCTTTTTAAAAAATAAAAAAAAACGTATTCCTTTATAACACATCGATTTATTCTTCGAGTTGAATCTTTTATTTTCATCTTTATTGAGTTCTATTTTCATTTTATATCGCGATCTCATATTGTACAATTTTCTTTCATATTCACGCTTGTCACGCAATAGTTGATATTTAATTTATAAAGTAAATGTATACCTACAAACAATTTTACTGAGTTAGCTTGGAATAATAAATAACGGCAGTGCGAGTAAAAAACTTTTCTTATGAAAGACAATAATTCATTTCTAGTTCTTTAAACATTTTTGACTGCTTTTTTTTGCAGACATACTGAATATTATTTTTCAATTTATACTTAAGAGGTCATTGTATTCGAACTCCTAGCCTACAACAAAATCTTATTTATTAGAATAATTAAATATGAAAGGAAGGAAACAACACATTTTCAAACAATTTGTTTACAAAAGCTTTTTCTAATAATCTTAAACATGAGCGAATTCAGATTTTATATATTTCCTGTATCGAAAATTCAAATTTGCAATGCAGGCCTTAAAGATTTTCAGAATTAAAAACTATAACAAATATGGACAATTTAATTTGGGTGTTTGTGAAAATCAATTTAAAAATAAAAGCCAATAACACTTTGAAAGTCATACTTCAGTAAAATATTTGCAATTTATCAATTTCATGAAAGAAATATTTCGAAAATAGTAAATGCGATAATAATACAAAAATTATAAATTGTGCTCATGTCTCATCTCGCCTCATGATCTGGACCGAAACGAGACACCTATTGAGACGAGATGAAAACTAACCGTAAAATCTGACCACGAATATCAGTTTTTCTTTTATAGTTCTCAATATTGCAACTCTCATTTAAATCTTTACCTATTTTCGAAAATGACACACGAAAACACAAGAAAATTTAAATTTGGCCTTCTTTTTTCCAGGGTCCTGAAAAGGTTCTTGTGGATGCAAAAATGTTTTTCTGAAAATTTGAATAAAGAAAATTTCTTTCAGTTCGCATAACGCAGTCAAATGTCAAAATCACGAAAAATTACATACCAGTCAAAATAACATTCCATAAACATGCAATGTTCCAGAGACGTTTTAAAGACATATTTCTATCATGAATCGTTTTGAGAACATTGTTTGGTCTGACTTAGAGCAGTGTTTAAAACGTTAGAATAACATCTTTTGACTTGCACGTCTAAGAAGCGTTTTTAGGACGTTCCAATTAAGTTCTTAAATTTCGTGCCCACTGCGATGTTTCACGTTATTCTCGAGCGAATTTTTATTTGTTTGTGATGTGGTCTATACTATAGTATAGACCTCATCAAAAATGATCTGATGTTCGCGGACTAAAGTTAAACTACCGAAAAATAGTAAAAATCACGACAAATTATATTTTTTTCGCTCCTTTCAGGTTAACAACAGTTTTTTTCTGATACAAATTAACCGTAAAAGTTGTATATTATAATTATAGAACTTTCTTTGCAATACAGACCTTATAAAAAATATCTTATATTCGCACACTTATTTAAAGTACCGAACATAAGATAATGTTTGATGTTGTCTTTACTGCATATACACTTATAGCACCACAAACCACAACTTTTCGTGTTCATTTATATTAGAAAAAAAATATTGCTTGAAAATAATGAACAAAATAAAATTTGTCGTGATTATGGGTATTATTGACCTAAAAATAACTAGAAAAATACAATTTCTCGTAAATACTATTTTTGGGTACTGAAACTTTAGTTCGCGAATATAAGACAATTCTCTTATTAGGTATGTACTACAAAGGCACTAATCTCATCATAATTTACAACTTTTAAAGTTCACCCGTAACAGAAAAAAATTCTTCGCCTGAAAATAACGAGAAAAGTGCATTTTTTCCCCATCGCGATGGGGAAAACTGAAAAAAAATTTTTTGATGTTAAAACTTTCAAAAAGGCATTTTCGTACCTACTAAAAACTTTTTAGCCCCCCTCCCTCCCCGTCCAGAAAAGAAAAGACTAAGCTTTTGTATTTTCGATACACCTTCATACAGAGGTTTTATTTTATTTATTTTTGGTTTCGAGAAATTCAATATTATTATTTCTGTTATTTTTGTAAAAGAGGAACAAAACCCCATATTTTGAAAGAAAATTCAGTCTCATTTGACTCCATATCCTCATCTCGCCCGGCGGCCTCCCGTTACACAAAATATCGTTCCAAACGTTCCGTGTTTACCTTCCCATAAGAGTAGACCGGCACAATTGTCAATTTTCGTTTTGGTTCATAATTTTTGTAATGAAACCTTATTATCTGAGTATTAATGTGCCGAAGCATTAATATACAATTTTTCGCCGTTTTTAAGAAAATCGTCTTTGAAATATTCATCACAAGTCATATAAAGTTTCGCAAAACACGCTTCATGTCGACCAGTGACTATGCAGATAGCAGCAATTCGGCTTCGTAGCCAAAAAGTTGTGTATTCGATTCTCACTGCCTATACTTTTTTAATTTTATTTCTTATTTATTAAAATTTTTATCAATATATTTTTCTTTAAAAATCTTAAAAAATAGGCTAATAATAATTTTTATAATGCCTTTTTTCACGGAAAAAATGAATTTTTTACTTTTTCGTGTTCTTTTGCAAACAAATTTATTTTCTGTAAATGTTATTAATTGTTTTGCATAATTTTTGCCGATTATATTTAAAGTTCAAAGCAAGTAAAAGTTTTTTAAACCTCGTAGTTTATCGGATAAACGATGAGTTTTTACAAGTTCAAATTTTGGTTAAGTTTTCTTTGTGAGACACTTTTGATTTTTTTATCAAAGAAATTTTTTTTCTGAAGTTACGAAATGTGAATAGCATATTGACCTGGATGACAGTTTCTTTGTTCTTCAGTTAACCGGTTGAAAACATATAAAATTTCAATGATAAAATCCGGAAATTATATTTATAATTATTTTAATAAATAAAAAAATAAAAATTTAGTAGGTGAGATGCGAACACACAATCTTTCGGCCATGAAGTTAAAGTACTAATGCCCAAGTTCCTGGGCGATTTAATTAAATTATATGATATAAAACTTAAATTCGTCAGATTTATAAACGTCTAAAAAAAGAAAGAACTGAAATATCGTAAATTACATTCAGACTTGAAACTTATTTTAAAGATTTTTAGGTAATCAAAAATGTTAAACCAGAGAAAAAAGTATATTTTACTTTATAGGTTTAAATCTACTGAAATTTATTACGGCTTTCGAATTAAAAGTTTCTACTTTAAAAACTATTCCAAATTAGAAACAAAACATTTGGAGGAATTAACATATCATGTTTTCTTATTATAAATTACATTAAATCGCAGACATAAATCAAATAAATATTCCGAAAAAGACAAAAATTAATGATTTTTTTAAGTTACACAATCACATGAAATATCGTATTTCTCTTTCTTGAAATTTTTCATCCGTCACGAAGTGGCATGGAAGTACATGGTCCAATACGCTATATGTCTTTTACGTTTTCCTTAACAGGAATAAGGGCTTCACGATTTGCATTTTTAAATTGGGAGCTTTTATTGTCAATTGCACCAATTTGCAAGCTCTTAAATTTGCATTTTCCCACATTTATATTTTTCTCGTAGATTTTTGTATTTATAAATATTAAAACAGTGCAATCTTAATTCATGGTTTTAAAGAATAAGCATTATGCAATTTTTGAATGTTTTTGAGAGATAAATTCAAAGGAATTGAAGTTACTGCTAGAGAATAAAGAATAAAGAGAGAATAAAGAATAAAAAGAGAGAATAGAATAAAGTTTTTCATTAAAAATAATACTTTATTTTGCATTTTGTTAGCTATTTCCTGGGGTATCTCATATTATGAGAATAGTTTAACGAGTTTGGAAAAAGCACTTTTTTATATTTTTTGTATTTTCAGCATAAAAAAATGTTAATAAAATTTTTTACTTAAGCTCCTTATGGCAAACTAAATTTCCTTTAAAATGACCTACACTACATTTAAATTCAGTCCATAGAATTCCGTCAATCATGCCAAACAGAGATGGAATCTCATATTTGGGTACTCTTCTCTACTCTAAAAGACTTATTCTTAGGGTAATGAAAATAACAGAAGAAAAGATTGGGGAAGTGCAAAGTGGGTTTATGCCAGGAAAGTCATGTACAGATCAAATATTTAGCTTAAGACAAAGCATAGAAAAAAAATTGAGAGTAGGAAAAAAGTTTTCTGTGCATTTGTTGACCTAGAAAAAGCTTTTGACAAGGTAGATAGAAGTAAACTTTGAAAAGTCCTGAAAGAGTATGCAGTCAATGAATGGACCCTACAAGCTATAAAAGCAATATATACGGGTAGCAAAGCGAGTGAAAGGGTAAATAGGAAATTGAGTGACTGTTTCGATATTATTCAAGGAGTTAGACAAGGATGCGTTATGTCTTCATGATGTCTTCAATTAGATAGACGCATAAACGAAGATAAGAAAGTTATTGGTAGAGCAGGGCCCCTAATCAGAATTAAAAATATATCAAATAAAGCTAAAATGGCAATACATAATTATATATTTGTATCGACTGTACTATACAGTAGCGAGACATGGACTTATCAAGAAAAAGATAAAAGTCGAATTAACGCGATTGACATGAGATTCATGCGCATAATATGCGGGAAAACTCTGATGGACAAAGTGAGTAACGAGATAATTCTCAAAAAATGTGGTGCAGAAGAGACGCTAATAGAAACATAGGAAAGATCTCGGTTAAGATTATTCGGGCATCTTCACAGAATGCCAAATGAACGACGAACGAAACAAGTGTATCAAGGTAAAGTAAATGGCAGCGTGCCCAGAGGTAGAC
This sequence comes from Belonocnema kinseyi, assembly GCF_010883055.1. Lineage (NCBI taxonomy): Eukaryota > Metazoa > Arthropoda > Insecta > Hymenoptera > Cynipidae > Belonocnema > Belonocnema kinseyi. The sequence goes on from NC_046658.1 coordinate 67,144,983, forward strand.
CGCGGAAAGAATGGTTAGAATGTGTGAATGAGAATGTGTGAATGTGTGATTGCTAGAAAAATTGATCAGCAACCTGGGTCGGAGCAGTTTTGCGGAACGAACGCGTTATTTTTATAAATAACGCGAGAATTCTGGATCAATCTAAAAACTTTTTATCCCTTCCTCACATTGCTCCTTTCCTCACCGAGTGGGGAAAGGAGCCTACCCCTTCCTACCCCGGAAGGGAAATGAGTTAATGGTGTAATAATAATAATAAAAATAACAATGAACCGCTATCGCTAGATCATGAGAGTTCATGGAAAGTTCTTCAATTAGTCATTCGACGCGAAAAAATATACATACACAGTAAACAAAAGTGTTCAAAATGATACCTAAATCAATATCATTTTGATATGCAACAAAAACTATACCGAATTCAGGAGAATTTTTATCGGCCGGAGTGAATGATCGACTCTGAAGATCATAATGATCTGATGCAGGATCATGTATAAATTCAAACCAAGATGGCTGATGTTCTTTGAGTACTTTAGCTCATATGCAAGCTTTTTATGGTTTCTGATCGTGTAGTGTAATTGAAAAGTTGAAAAAATAATGAAATCTGATATTAGAAAATATCACCTGTAAACTGTAGTTGTCATTTACATGCAGTTAGATACAATTTTTAGGTTATCTCGTTATGATACCGGCGCCAAGAACTGGCGACCATTTTGTTTAGTCTGACAAATCAATCCAAAAATAAGATCAAATTGATCTAAATGGACAGATCATAATGATCTTGAGAGTCAAATGATGGTTGAAGCAAAATGCTCTGCAACAAAGTTGATCCTTTTTTTTACTGTGTAGTGCTTTATTGTTCCTAATATCAAGAAAGTTTTTCACATATACGAACAGAATAAACTATTTTCTCAGAAATAATAATATGGTACTAATCAATAGGTCATAAAAGCTTTCACAATAGGTCGGCCAATGCGTCTCGTAGACGCGAACAAATACATTAGATATATAAACATTGTATTTCGAATATCAAAAAAATGTTCTCATATAAACCTTGTTAATTCTTTTAAAATTTCTAAACGAAAAGAAAAACATATCTAATTAGCCAATCTATCCCAAAATCCTACTAGATCTGAACACCCATTGGGGCTACAAATCTTACAAATTGCATGACTATTGCTTTTTGTACTTTTCGAGATACGGTAAACATAAATATATTACATAAACACATACACACACACACACAGATACGCGATTTTTTAAAACTTCTTTTTCTAGTTCCAGTGTTCAAATTATATCAAAATATGTCAAAAAAGTATTTCAAAAATTGAAAAAATGTTTTAATAGTCTAAATTACTAGGAAATCGAATGTTTCAAATTAAAAGTGAAATTTTTGAAAAATAATCAATAAATAAAAATGTTGTGATATATTAGTCCTTAATAATCAACTAACGGAGTTACGCAGAAAATGTTGCACAAATCGGTCAAATGGTCAAGGCTCCGGGTCGACTAATCTACTAAAACTGTTACATTTTTCAAGTTTTTTTATTCTGCTTAATACACTTTGTAAAACATAGGAAATATATATGTACAGAAGTTACTTTATAGTAATATTCTTGGCTCCAGGAGATTTTATATAAATCATTTAAATATTTATAGAGATATAAACAATAGGAGCTAAGGGCATAGAGACTTAGAGAAATATATTCGCCGTTTTTATTTCAGCAGCAATTTACTACAGCGAATTTAGATTACTTAAAGTTCGAATTTTTTAACTAAAAATTTGAATTGTTGGCTTCAAAGTAATTAAGGGAATCATTCTTGAAAATGGTACTAAAGCTTCAAGTAGTTAATTTATCCTGAAATTTTTAGATAAATCAGTTGAATATTATTCATTATTTTTTGTTCATTTCCCGGCGATTCACTCCCAAAACTCATGATAAATTTTCATTTCTGCGCTTAAATTATTATTCAGTTTGATTACTTCATATGTAAAAAACTTGAAATGGACAAGACCATTCATAAATCAACCGAACATGCAAAATGGAGCAAAAATAATTACCCGCGTGAAAAATAATATGCATCCGGTTATGAAATATGGTATTTTTGCTTAATAAATGTTGCTGTCTGTCACACATCTAGAAGATAAAAGATAAAAATGATTAAAACAGATAAATTTTTTTTGTTACAGTGCGAATGTGGTGGACGATCTCGGGAGGTTTAATAGTTCCAGAAGCAACAGTTAAAATTTCGCACGAACTGGAACGAGAAAAGATCAATTTGATGAACAGGGGAGAGAGCCGGTGATGGACAATGAGCAACCGCACCAAGAGCTGGTCAAGTGCGTGGTTGTTGGGGACACGGCCGTCGGAAAAACCAGACTGATATGCGCTCGCGCTTGCAACAAGCATGTTTCATTATCGCAATTGCTTACAACCCACGTGCCCACGGTGTGGGCCATCGATCAGTACCGAATTTATAAGGACGTAAGTCTTCAGCTCCTATTTCTACCATAATATAGGTATGCGTTTCGAGCCTATAACTTCCAGTTTTCGATAACAAAATAAATAATAACATTATTATAAGCAAGACATGGAAATTTGGACTAATTAGCTTAAGTACTTATTAATGATATTCTTAATTGAACAAAAGAAAAATGCTGTTTTCAAAAGGATAATAATGATAACAAAATATTTCATTTTGGGAAAGAAAACCATCTATCGGATCTCCTTTTTATTTAAAGACATTTGACTGTCGATGGACGACAACTTGAAAATGAAAATAAAATTAAGAAAGGAAATTAATTATTGTGTAATAAATTAAAAGGCATTTTGTGCTAATGTGTCGTTAGGGAGAGCAGTAATTTATTATTTTTATTTTCTGTTCGCTTTTCCCTCAGCAGAGTCAATTTTTCATCCAAAACGATTGATCGTTTGAAAAAGCTAGCTTGTACGGTGTAGGCTAACCGCTATCACAGCGTTTTCTAAACTACTGACTTTCAAACTACTGACCACCTTGGCCCGGCAGCCGAGACAGACACCACCATCCGAGTAGAAGGCTAATTTGTAGTCAAGATCCGCTGTACAGATAGTGCTGTAAAGCGCAACATTTCATTTGCTGTTAAAATAGTCCTTCAAATGTGTAACTTGAGACTCACACAGTTTTTTGACATCTACAACGCCCCTATATGTCGTGATAGAACGACCCTTTCAAATGCTGAATTTTTGTTGTGCATTCGGTGCTTCGTCATTTCTACGCGGACGATTCTGTTTAACTTTTCAAGGTCGGTATCAGGCCACTTGAAGAGCCCGAAGGAGTATAAGAGAACAGGAATGGCATATGTGTTGATTACCGTGATATTGTTTGCCGAGTTGAGAAAACTCTTTATAATCTACCTGTGTCTCGCAGTGAAGGCAGCCATTAGGATTGTCTTACTATCGTACTCTGAATACCCTTAGATTCAAAAATACCCAGATATTTATATGATTCGCCTGCAGCCATTGCCTCGATGTCATTTTCGAACTCGTTCTCTAACTCTGCGGTCCCTAATTCCTCTCTGATTGAATGCAGAGTTCTGCATTTATCTAGTCCGAACTCCATTTGGATATCATTGGAAAACAGCTTTTCGACATCGATTACTTGCTGCAGTTTCTGGGCTGAACTAGCGTACAGCTTCAGGTCATCCATGTACAGAAGATGGGTCACTTGATGACCATCCTTATTACCATGAATTCCGAACATATGAGACATGCTGTTTATTGTTTTGCTCAAGGGGTTCAACGCTAAACAGAACTATAGTGCGCTGAAGGAGTCTCCTTGAAACACACTCGTCGTAATGCGCATTGATCTGGTTATCCTTGATTGTCCATGATCAAAATACTTGATTCTTGTACCCCAGAGCCTCATCGCATGACTTAGAAAGTCAATAATGCGTGGACAGTTTTTATAAAGTTTTAGGCCTTCAGCCAAACAGACATGTGGCACGGAAGGAAGCGCTTGCTTTTAGTTAATTTATGCCATGTATAAGTTCCTTTGATGCCTACGAACTTGAGTCATGGCAACAACGTCTATAGTGACTAGATCTTTACAGCCCCGTGAGTTTTTACGAAATCTTTTTTTTTTATGTAAGGATGTCATTCTCATCGCAATGAGAATATACCTTATCTGAAATGATAACTGTAAGACATTTATAAATTGTCGGAAGACAGGCTATCTATCGAAATTCAGATGGATTTTGAGCGTCTGGTGTTTTAGATAACATATACGTAGTACCCTGGAGCACAAAGCTTGGCATCAGATCTGGGTGTGCAATGATCTTCTGAAAACACCTTGCCAAAGCAAGATGCAAACTCGTCAGATACTTGTACCAGAAGTTGTGCACCATGTCAGGATCTGGATCTTTCCAGTTTTAACCACGCAGCATCCAAATTGCATGTGTTCATTTTTCTTCAAACACTCGACCAGTTGTTAGTCATATCTTCCAATTGAGGGACTTCGGCATCTTGCTGGTTATTTTGCTTCACACTCAGTTCACGATAGAACCTGCTTTCATCTGTCTGAAAGTTTCGATTTTGTTGCCTCCGTGCAATACTTTTCTTGTGCCAAAGCAGTCTGGCAGTAAGAACATTAAGTCTCTGCCGTTGGGAGTCCATAATCTCATCCAATATTGCTGGTGTTAATGTTTAAATGTGCCGAGGGTGGATGATTTTAACAACATGGTTTATCAGCCTTCCGGTTTTATTTCCTTTTCTATATTGAGTCAATCGACCCAATTTGCACCTTACTTTGCTGACATCCATATCCAACCTGATCTTCCATGGTGGATCTCGATCCATTGATGGGACAAAAACTGCATTTGCAGGCCTATTTTTGCGGTCCAACGTTCTAACGGTTGCCACAGTTGCACAGTACACAAGAGTTTGCACCTCTAACGCAGTTTAAGTTGCGTTCAAATACATGGATACAACCTTGCTGTTGAGGTGTTCAATCAAGTATTCGTTGCCCACGTCTTCCAAAGCGAGTTCATCAATGGGAAGCTGCTGTTCCACTTCCATTTTGATAGCAGCTACTTCAACAGCCAAAAGCAATCTGTTTACACATATTGATCGTTTCTGATCTGCCAGATTCTGCTAATTTATTTTGGGGCTAGCTGTGGGTATTTAAGTAAGAAGAGTCTATGATGTTCTTTCCTCACACTTTGCCCACATTTCTCTGCCAAAAAATCAAGGCTCATAACATCTCTGTTCATATGGTATGTCCATTTTCGTGGCTTTTTTGGTTGCTGAACCTCTGCCTCTGGTTGTATAAGGCCATTCACCTCTGGAGGCTGTGGTGATGTTGGATTATCATTAGGTTAAGGAAAAACATCAATTGCTTCTGCTTGACCATATGACGCGGCTTCTTCTAACTGATGTTTATTGTCGTCTGTTTTTCACGCCAAATCAACCTGTTGTTTAATCTCCATTACTCGGTCTCCTGTTACGTGTAGATTAGTCCTAATGTCCTTCACCTTAGCGAGAAGATCTCTTAGTGCGACTTTCTGTATATAAGGATACTTTGCAGCAAATTTCGTTCTTAAATTGTATCCTCTTTCAATTTCCGTTTCAAAATTCGCACTTTCGTAATAGAGACGCACAAATTCCTCTTTTATTATGGTATCCCAATTGATGCTCTCCCACGGTATTTCTGTCGAGGTGGCTGGCTGCAAATAGCTAATGCTAGCCAAAGCATCCTCAGTAGTCTCAGTAGAGATTCCACTGCTTATTGTTTGTCGCAGATGTTCTTGCTGGTCAGTTGTTTGATAAGTAAGATTTGCCTGATCATCTCGCAACTCATCATCGCCACCGTCCCGCATGCTGTGACCCCCATGTGGTATCTGGCATGAAAAATCCTATCAGTAGCAGTGGTACCGCCAACATAGGCGTCATAGTCATGGGAGGAACGCTCAAGCACTACCGCGCCACCAACGCGAGAACACCTCCGGTAGGGATTTTTATAACCCCTGGATTAAATATATTAACCGATTTCTTACTTTCTTTTTTAATCTTCTCGATTTAATCTAATGAATCCAATGCAGCCTATTAAAACTCAATTTTTGCATATTTTATCAAATTTTAATTTTTCAACCAGCTCTAATCTTCTAACCATGAAGTCGCGGAAGGCAAGTAATCGCCCGCACGAACAGCATTCAAGTGCGCCCATTAGGTTCTAGTGTTGTGAAAAAATTGTGGGGTGTTGGGTCGGCCATACCCTAAAATTTTTTCACAAAACAAGAAGCTTAGGAAAACGCTTGATTGCCGTTCGTGCCGGAAATTACGTACCTCGCTTGACCTTCGCACTGTTAGAGGATTAGAACCAACCGAGAAAAATTAAATTTTGTTCAAACATTAATAAATCGAAAGATAAAGTTCCGGAAAGTACTTGCCTCCGATTTATTTAAAGCTTTGTATACTCATGTATTTTTATTTTCTGATTGCAAAAATGATACTGAAAATAAACGAAAATTTAATTTTCAAAGTCAAAACCCCGCAAAAATGATAAAATTGGTGTTTTTCGTTTTTTTAATTAAATATTGGAAATTTAAGAAAAAGCCTCGAAAAAAGCTTTCAATTAATTAAGTAATTAAGTAAGTAGTTAGGTATTAATTAAGTAATTAAGTAATTATTCTGAAAATACACCTTTTGTGTGATACAAAGTTTTTAGGAAAATACCATTCTTGTTTAAGAAAAAAAGGAAAATGTTTGTAAACTCCATATCCCATAGAAGCCAGTCCGGTTTTGTAATTACTAGAACTGGTCGCCCACGCAGTTTCTAAGAGAGCAGGGCGAGAGACAGTCAAGTATATTGCGGAATATTATGCACTCCAATTGAAAACGGTTAAGGCGGCCCTGACTGTTTACGTTTTGAGGGTACCAATTTAGTAACAAGATCTGTGAAAGGCGACCCCCCGAAACTGTTATTATATGGGACTTTGAGTGTAAAAAGTGTAGTACTGCTTGGAATGGGACTTGTGGCACTCCTGTCTATCACGAAGGGTTTGAAAGGGGGACATTATTTCTTTGACAAGTCACAGGGGTGCCTCCCCCCACGAGACTTTCGATGAGGGTAGGGGCTTGACTTACATTATTTCTGTGACCAGTCACAGGGACGCGTTCCCACCTCCCACGAAACGTTGAAAACGGGGAGGTATCTGACCAGTAACAAAGGTGCTTTCCCATCTTCCACGTGATGATGAACTATTTATATAACTATTCATAGGAGTACTTTCCTGCCCCTCCCCCCACTGAGACGTTTGTAAGGGGAAGATATGTGACCTAAATTATTCCTGTGCCGAATCGTAGGGGTAGCTATCTGCCTCCAAAAGGTATGTTTTTAGAGCTACAACATTGAAATAAGACTTCTTTCCCCAAACCGATATTTATCAAAATATAGTGAAAGAATAAAAAAAAATCCGTTTTTTTGTGTTTTGACCTTGAAAATCAAATTTTCGGGAGTTTTCACTATTTGCGTAAGCAGGAATTTAAACTCCGTGGGTATACCTCGTTTCAAATCAATCGGAAGAAAGTACTTTTCGGAACTGCAACCAAATAGAATTGCAATTGGGTGTATTAGCTTCATTATGCTACAATGAGAAAATATTAAAAATATTATAGAAAATTGAATAATATCTTCAATCCAAGTTGAGAGATATTGTATTCATAATTTCAGTTATGCAGATGTTATTAAGGTCACAACAATGAAAGGGTCATTCGTTGCTGATGAACGAATGTAGCGTTCTACTCATATCTGGGTGTCTGCATCGGCTTACGCGGCTAGGGTGCCAGCCCCCTGCCACCGGCAGTAGTTTTGAAAACATTGGGTTAACCAATTATTTAAATCTGTAACCAAGAATATTAAAGTTCTTTGTGCGAAATCACTAAAGATTTGTGAATCAGCAACTTCATATTGAATAGATTTTAATTTTTTATTAATTTGTATAAAAGTCGTTTTTAGATTGTTTACGCTAACGATTTATTTTTGAAAAATAGCATTGAGAAGCAAATATATACAATAGTTTATGTTGGGCTTTCAGCTCCAATATTACTTAAATATTATCATAATAGTTTTATAACATATGCGAGCTTGCTTCGCCAAATAAACAATGTAAATACATCCATAACGGTCGTAATCGAACATTTAACCTTCAATTACTTTTGATCTAGCGTATTACTCTATTTAAAACCATTGTTACAGTATCCCCTAACGCCTAGACTATGATAGACGCAAAACCAAACATTCTTTTTAATTCACACAAATTACTTACATATCTCTAAAGGACATAAAAGCGAAAGGTTCTAAAATATAGAAATAAGCCTATGTGTTTTCAGCACTTTGCCAAAAAATTACCATGTGCAACTATCATGCGAGTTTTATGCAAGTCCTTGCGATTGACTCATAAGCCTCTCAACATGGAAATTCATGCTAATTTTATTAAAATTTATATATTATAAGTCACTCCATTCACAAACTAACCATCCCATCGTCCTATATTACTAACCGTAAAAATTAAGAAAGATTAATTTCATCTTTGCGTGTTACCACGTAATGAAATAAGAAGTAAAATAAATTGGCAACAGTGCATGATTTTTTGCGCTATTTCCAAAATCTTTCACCCCCATGTGGATGATGGAATTTCATTTAAAAGTTCAGAAAATTATCTCATATAAAAGGTTTTACTTTTCGTTTTTCTCATGTAAATAACATGGAAAACTTCGAGTGTAATCAGCGAGTTCTAAATATTAACCGTTGTTTATTATTTTTTCTACAATAATATCACCAATTACGGGGTTAGCGAGTTGAAACTTCAAATCTTTGTTAATTTTTAACAAAGATATATGTTTGTTAAATCCGAATATAAATTTGAAATCTTCTATCACGTCAGATTTTTAAAATAATTATTGTAAATCGATATGTACTTTGAATTTGAGAAGTTTGAAGGAAAACTTAAATTATTATGCTTTCGATTGTTATATTACGAGTTAAATGGCTTCTCATGCAAAATTACAAAATATAAAGATTTTTATATTTCATTTTTCTAATTTAGCAGCTTTCAGTATTTTTTCAAAATTTGGTACCTTCGAAATTTAGACGCTTCCTAGAAATTGATTCCAATATCTGATTATAAAATAATGATCTTTTTCATTAAACTTTTTCAATTCATCGCATTCAAATTTTAAAATTGGAATTTTTTGATCATCGATTTTTAAAAATTATAAATTGAATGAATTAAAAAAATGTCAGTTTAATCAACTGTATTTTACCGTCAGAAATATTTTTAATCTGAACAAGTACTCAACTAACATTGCACCATCTCTCATTTGTAAAAATTCGAAGGCCACAGAAAATTAACAAAAGTTCCACAAGTTAGCTTTGCGCTTATTCACATTTGCGGCATCTCTCATTCAGAAATTTCTCTGAACAGGTACAGGGGTGACATGCCGCAAATGTGGCTAGCCGCAATTTTACCAATTTTTGGTCAAATTAAAAATTTTCTGAATGAGAGATGCCGCAAATGCGATTCGCTACAAATTTAATTTGCCCAACTTTTG
>NC_046658.1:67154663-67160167 GCF_010883055.1 Belonocnema kinseyi
CTCATTTGTTTTATATATTTTTTTTATAAAACAAATGAATATTATATATAAAACTTCACACTATATACAAACTATATATAATTTTTCCGCCTGGGGAAATTCCGCAATGTGACTTCCCACCAATACGACTTGCCCAACTCGTTAATCTTGAATATTTGATTTTCCAATTTCAGAATCATTCTAGAGATTTATGACTTTTATGCCTTAAACATGAAAGCCTTGAAATTCGGGATTTCAGAACTTTAAGCTTCAATATTTACGTTTACATGCTTTTTAGTTAGATTCTCATCGTTAAAAAATGTGAATTTTGAGTTTATATAATTAATGAACTTCGCGATTTGTAAACGCGTAATTTAAGAGCTTTAAATTTACGATTGGACCTATAAATTTCCAAAAGCTAGATGTCACATCATTTTCACTATAGCCACACCCATAAATCATAACTGAGCTTTCAATTTAAAACAAACCATAGTTCCATAGTGCTCCTGAAAATTGTGTATCTACTAAATCAAGAGGGGGTGGGGGGAGAGTTTCTTTCAATTAAATACATTAAATTAGGAGTTTTAAAATAAGCTCTAGATAGTACCAATTTTTAGGCCTTCCAATTGAAAATATTTTAATTGCAAAGCTTTCAAATTTGGTTCGAATTTCAGGGTATTGCAGATTTTAAAGTTTTTTGTTTAAACTTCTTTCCTTTTTAATTGAAAAATGTTCATTTTTCCCCAACTCAAGATGCTTTAAAATTAGGACTTTATTAGGTGTGCACTTTCTAGTTTAGATTGTTTAATTTGATGGTTTCAAATTCCAAATCCATCAAAGTTCATGTTCATTATTTTAACACTTTAAATGTAGAAGCTTTAAATTTGAGAAATTTCTACTCAGAGGCTTTACATTTTGGGTTTTTTTCTGGATCATACTAGGAAATTTGTATTTTTAAACTATGTAGGGCTTTTCGATTGGCAATGGAATACTATATAAAATATAGAACTTTACATTTAATATCTTTAAATTTGCTATATTGCGTTTGTATCAGCTCGAGGGTGTTTTCTACCGTGAAGCTTTTTAAATTACACAGGCCTGAGATAAATTTTTAACCAAAATTACGTAAGCAATCACTTTTCATTCGCAAAAATAAAGTTACAAAAAATTATCATTTCGCAAGCCTTTTTTATTTATAAGAATGTTTATAAATAATTTATAAGAATAAGTGTTATTTATAAGGCTCGAATTATAAATAAACTTCTTTTCTTGAGAATCACGAGTTCGGAAGCTTATAAATGGCGATATTTACATTTTAATAGGCTGCAGATTTGTTTTTGTTTTTTAATTTGAGAATTTTCTGAAGTAATTCAGTAAATGTAATTTAACTGTATTCAGCAGAGGAAGTGAATATGGAGACTATGAAAGTTCTTCCTGTGAATAAAATCAGATTAGAAACTTCTAATTTTAAGATGGAGTTATGAAAAAGATGTGCAGCTTTTTATTTCAGGACCAGTTCTATTATTGACATTGTGCTAATTGATAAATTACGTTTATAAACGGCCTTCAAGAACCAACTGCAATAGTGTATTGCCCGTTCAATGAACCTTGGATTGAACGAAGCACTTTAAATAACGAGGACAAATAGAGGCATCATTTAGGTTTCTATTCAATGTATGCTGCAGTATTGCAATGATTAAACGCTGCATGATCAACTTTAAATCCTTTAATACGTCGCGTGATGTTTTCAATACCAAACAACAAGTTACAAATTGCACAAATTAAAACTTTATTCTCCAAATAGTTCAAAAAATTATATACAATGAAATTAGTAATAACAAATCCACACAAGTTTTCTACATTAACATCAAAAATGGAATTAAGTTCATATTATTGTTAATGTTCCTCACATTTTTAACATTTGACATATTACTGGCCTTTAGCTAATATCATTGCAAATATTTTGTATGTGATTAAACCACTGGGCGCGCCTACACCCCGTTGATGTTTTTATTTTTATTAAAGTTTAGTTAAATGAGATGTAATATTCAATATACTCAAGATATATTTAATTTTTATTTTTACTTAAGACAGAAAAGAAATCTATTTTATCATGATTGATTCTATGCAAAATAAGCATGAAAAATATTTACAATTAAAAGACAGACATCCAAACTACCTCACTTTTCGGCTCATTATAGACAGAAATAACCAATGAAAAAAGAGTAAGAAAAAGGGAAAAATTCAACCAAAACCAACCTCTTACTTTTTTTCTCTGTCCTTTTTATAATACTAGGGACCCATTGAAAATGAAAAACCTGAAAAATTGCAAATTATGAATATTGAGAAGATGGAGATCTTAGTGCCCAGATGTGAAATATGTGGTTGATTCACAACCAATCTATTTAGATTATTATATTTTCAAAAAAGAAAAAGAAATCATCCAAAAAATTGTAAGGAATTTCTAAAATTGCTAATATTTATTTAATTAATTTTACCAAAATTTAAATGAAAAGGCTTCTTTCAAGAAATCGAGGTAAAATTCTTGAGACTCAATTAAAAGTACTCTTAAAATAGCCATAAACAAACCCTGCAGATTGGAAGAAATCATGAGTTAAGTGTCTCTGTTTACAAAATTTGTATTTTAATCGTTTCAGTTCGATCTTTATTAGTATCCTGTAAAATTGCAGTTTATTTTATTCAAGATCATGTATTTCCTATTTTAAGATCATTATAATCTACTATATCTTCTTTAGAATAATGGACCGAATTAAAATAAAATGAAATTCATTTATTAAGATGTCTTTCGAGTTAGAGAGTGTATTGATTTTTTAAACATCGGTGGCGAGATCTTCCTCGAATGAACTCTAAAAGCTATATTTTAAATATAATGTACCACGTAAAAAGTTTTAAAAAATGCAAACATTTATGGAATTTTGAACCTCGACTTCAACTTTAGACATGACTTACAAATAATACAATCAAACGGCAGATTGTGATATATTTTTATAGAAATTATTATTAACAATTACGCAAATTGTTATTTAGTATCTCATACCCAGTTTTTGTATTACTGTTAATTTATTGTTGGATGATTTTAGTGAAAAAAACGTCTCTTTTGTATATACAAATGATAAATCTTAGGTTTTGTTTATAATAATGTTAATAACAATCACAATAACTATTTTTTATCGCAAGCAATAGCATTCCAATTATAATTGAAGAAGAAAAGTAATTTCCTTCTAGGAGGAAACGGCTATTTGGCACATTTGTTTAAATAAATTTGTTATTAAAAATCTATGTTATTTATGTTTTATAAAGCTAGAAATATTTATATAAACGCATTTGAAGACGATTTTGAATCACTTTTGGTCAGAAAAATCAATTGAGTCATGGGAAGAACTAATTTATTAAGAATGTGTTTATCAAAATGATTTAAAAAACAGTAAATGTTAACTCATGATAATTTATCGTTAAAAATTATTACTTTTATGAAAAATCTTAACAACTAGAGTGCAATCAAGCATTTTTTCATTGCGAAAAAAAACACTCGTAAGAATTTGTTTATTAAAATTGTTTATAATGGTTATGTTAAGTACACTGAAACTCTCCCCGATTTCGGGACTGGCGGTGGGTGGCAACTAACTCATTATGACAGCCGAAGATCCCGCGCAGCACCTGTTATACCTACATGCGGCGCGGAGTCATTTCTCGGAAAGGCTATAGAAGTGAGGGCTATTGAAGAGTTTCACTGTATTATTAGAATTGTTTCTGTTCTATAAGTGCAGATGCAATAATTCAAGTTTAAAGGAAGAAACCTACATATTTCCAGAAAATACTAGAAAGGAGAAGAGGATCAGTATTACATTTAAATGAGAATGAAACTGAAATACAGAAGACTTTTATCATTATTATTTTTTTATTTGATAAAAATAAATTTTTTCATTAAAAAATATTTTCAAATAAATCATAAAATAGAAATAAATCACAGAAAAGACTGTGAGGTGGAGGGATATTAGTAGTACAAATCAATGAAAAACAGAATTAAAGACCAAAGATTTTGATGTATTTCTTTATTTTTATGTATAATTTATATAATTATTTTATTTCTTTCTATTAAAAACTATTTTTAAATATATCATAGAGTAGAAATAAATCATAGAAAGCACTGAAAAGTCTAGGGGGACCAATATTAAATGTAAATGAAAAGGAGAATTAAAGACCATATACTTACCATATTTGGAAGGGGGGGCAGTGTAACGCAGGTGTTAAATCTTCAACAGTGATATGGAATATAAAGTTGCGGACATTTTTAAATGCGCTCATATGCGCCATAAAATTTGGTTAAAAATCTTGAAAATTGCCCAAGAGGTAACAACATTTTAAAAATGATAACTCGGTTATCAATGTGGGTAAAATATGGCGCATATGAGCGCATTTGAAACCCCACAGGAAACTTCCTTCATTAATGCAGATTTAAAGCTTTTTATTTTGTTCGTCATCATTCGTAAAATTTGTTTACCTCCATATCTTGGGCAATTTTCAAGATTGTCAAAAAAATTGTATGGTGCATATGAGCTCTTTTGAAGCCGAATGAATCCTTGTCCGCTACTTTATATTGCATATCACTGTTGAAGACTTAACACCTGTGTTACACTGACCCTCCCCAAATGATATCTTTGTTAATTAGCTAGCACAATTCAGTCGGCTATATAAAACCCAAAAATTAAGAATTGGGGGGGGGGGGCTTGTGTAATTGACCTCAGCAAAATGACATGAGACAAAAGACATATTTCTGGAAATCGACAAACATCGCGATACTTCTGTTACCAGAAATATTAACCAGAATAATTGTAACAAGAAAAAACCGACCAGAGTTGACTAACAAGAATTTTCTAGTCTGATTAACCATAATTTCGGATTAAAACAACTAACAATCGTTTAACCAGACGCGTCTAGTAACTTTAACTGATGGGAGATGTTTAGGAGTGGAGGGAGACTTGGGTAGAGGTAGGGATAGCGTAATAATGCAGTATAACTTGGGGTAAAAATGTGGCAAATGATGAAAGATGGCACGAGGGGTAATGTGGCACAGGGGTTAATGTGGGACCTGGAGTAATGTAGGACATCACGCCTGAGGTAATGTGGCCCCCGGGGTAATGCTGTTCCGAGCGGTCATGGCGGCGCGGTGCACAGTGGGGTGAAATCGGAAAACGAGGTTCAAAATGACATTTAGAACGCAATTATGCACCGATTTTAGAATTTTTTTTTGAAAAATTCAGAACTAAATTTTTCAGAAAATGGTGAGAGTAGATTATTTATTTTTTTGTTTATTTAATTTTTATTTTAATGCAAACATCGAAAAAAATGTCGATTTTTCTAATTTCATTTTTTATCTTCTAGACAAAATTTTTCTTATATAATATTTGTTTATAAATAAACAAATATTGATAGGTGGCAAATTTTTTTTCAGAAAACATCACTGGCAACATAATTGCAACAAGGTAGAAAGAAAAAACGGTTTC
>NC_046658.1:67160267-67177397 GCF_010883055.1 Belonocnema kinseyi
ATTTAGTTCTGAATTTTTCAAAAAAAAATTCTAAAATCGGTGCATAATTGCGTTCTAAATGTCATTTTGAACCTCGTTTTCCGATTTCACCCCACTGTGCGGTGGCGAGATCCTTTCCAAATAGAGAGAAATACGAGTATAAAGAGAGATAATCAGATAATTTGATGTCGGAAAATGGAATAAAATAGGTTCTATAAAAAAGCTTAATGACACATAAAATGTCAATAAAATGTTGGCGAAGTGGATTCATGCTCAAAAGAAAAACAGCCTACGAATATTTAACGATATGGTGAATTAAAATTTAAAAACACTAAAATATTAACTTAAGAAAAGAGTTTGAAATTCCTTCAGAGTAAAAATCAAGAAACAGATTTAAAGTATAACTCAAGTAAATTATTTTTTGAAAAAGATATTAGATAATACAAGTGGGAACCTATTTCAAAGAAAGTTTTCCTTCTGCATAGTAAGCATTTAAAACAATTCTGGTTGAAGCAATCAGAATTCTGGTTAATTCAACTAGAATAGAGTGTTAAATATGCCCTTACTATAAATTCTGGTTAAAAGTATGAGAAGTTTCTAGTTAATAATTTTCTAGTTAATTTTACCAGAAATATGGGTAAATGTAACCAGAAGTTCTGGTAAGGTTAACCAGAAATACTTAATAGACAGTTTTCTGATAACTGAAGAATACAACGTTCTGGTCAACATAACCATATATTCTAGTTAACTTAACCAGATGTTCTGGTAAGCTCAGCCAGATATTCTGGTAGACATCGATTTTCGATTATTGAATTTCGATACTCTTCTACGTTCATGGAGTCTTTCTAACGTCTTCTGAAACTGCATGGACCACATGTTACATTTCCCCAAAGAAAATAATCTAACAACATTTTCCGACAACAAAGTGAAGCAACTTTGTTCTGTTTGCTAAAATTTCGTCTCTCTATAATCTATATGTGAATATATGTATTGATAAGTGATGATAGATACAACATACTCGAAGCAAAAGTAGCATATTGTTGATGCGTTCTAGTTCTAAAATTATTCGTTAAGACTATTTTTTTCGTGATTTTACATAATAGGCATGTTGATCGCTTGTTCAATACCAAAATTCTCAGGCATTCACTTTGTTTATTTATTGTCTACAAGGTTAATATTTTCAAGAATATTTTTCAGACGCTCAAAAAATATGTGCTTGATTCGGAAGTATTTCTGTAGCACTGGTGTTTAGACAGATAACGCGCAATTTCTTCTTTATAACACGACTAAATTCTCGGTTCACTATAATTATTCATACTTATATAAGTGAAATTATAATTTAAAAATCGAAATTGTTCTAGAATTGGACATTTACGCTAAAGTGTCAATTGACATATCCAGCAAAGTGACATGAGACAAAAGACAGATTTCTAGAATAGTTTTAACCAGAACAAATCAGAGTTCATTAACTAGAATTTTCTAGCCATATTTACCATAATTTAGAATTAAAATAACTAGAAATATTTGAACCAGGCGTGTCTAGTCACTTCAACTAGAACTTTTTCTTTGAGTGAGGTAAAAAATCAATAACCCAGCGGCGCTAATCAAGAAATATCAAATACGAAGCTATATATTTTCCTACAAGGTTTATGCGTTAATTCAACCTAGAAAATTGGAACAAATTCTCTACTAGCGCGATTTTTATCAACTTCAAAACTTCAGCTTTAAAGCTCTCCTAATATGGAACTGAATGTGGGGCAAACGAATCGATACTTATGTTTTTATGAAGTCACTATTTGCATGTTATGGTTATCTAATCAATTCATGTATGCAAGCATATTAACATATATTTTTTACATTTCCACAATTTACTGGTTTTTAATTTTCTGCATCCTATTATTATTAATTCAACAATTATTAAAAATTTTAGAACACTCAGGAAAAATGTTTAAGTAGAAATGAAAATTCGTTTATAGTAAATTATTTTTTAGGTTTTAGAACGATCATGGGAAGTCGTAGACAATGTCAACGTCTCATTACGTCTTTGGGACACTTTTGGCGATCACGAAAAAGATCGGCGATTCGCCTATGGAAGGTGAGCTTTTAGTCGAAACTTAATACCTACATAAATATAGATACAAATAAAAAAGTATACAATTTTTATATAACTTCTGTAATTTAAAAGTCACGAAGATAATATTCTTTATCATGCGAAAATTCTTTATCAGTCCAAACACATGTATTATTTCTATAATGTAAAGATACTATAAGCATAAGTCTAATGTGATTTTTATTTTTTCGCGCTTCTGGGAAATAAGATCCATTAAAATAAAATTAGAATTGTTCTTTTTACTCTGTTTATTATCAAGCACAATTGTATTTTTAATATGCCAACATTAAATAGATATGGAATCTTGTTAACCGACAGAAAAAGTACTTTATATATTTCATTTTATATCATACTAAAATCTTTTGCTAATTACTTTTGATTCCCCGTCCCTTTTAAGGATTTAAATATACAAAACGCTAAAATTCAAGCAAAAAAATTGTTTAAATTGTAATTACGAAAAAATAATTAAATGTTTTTCAGATCTGACGTTGTCCTACTATGTTTTTCCATAACAAACCCCGTATCCTTACGGAACTGCAAAGCGATGTGGTATCCGGAAATACGACGGTTTTGCCCACAAACACCGGTACTACTTGTGGGTTGCAAAAACGATCTGCGATACATGTACCGCGATGAGACTTATTTAAGTTACTTTCGGGATCGCAGCCCTTTCGTGAGGTAATTAATTAGTTTGTAATTACATCTAGAAATTTTGGTGCAAAGCAATTAACACAAAAAGTCAGATTATTTTCTAGCTGAAAATCTGCACGTGGAATTATACGTCAATTGTTTCAAATACTACACGAATTTTAACGGGTATTTGCATAGGAATATTTTCAGCTGCGTTGAACGAGCGATTTAAGATTATTATTAATTGCATTATGGAAATAGGACATTTTGAATTAATTTTTCTCCTTTGTACTTTAGGGCTACACGCAAAAGCGATTTGGTGATGCCAGATGAAGCACGTGCTGTTGCAAGAGATCTGGGAGTCTATTATTATGAGGCTAGCGTTTTCACTTACTATGGTGTAAATGAAGTTTTTGAAAACGCCATAAGAGCAGCTTTAATTGCGAGGCGTCAACAACGATTTTGGATAACAAATCTCAAAAGAGTACAAAGGCCTTTACTTCAGGTAAAAAGTCACCCCTTAATTAGTATTAGATACATCAATCATAAACTATTATTCAAAATATTAAATGAATGAAACGTTGTAAATTCAGCAACATAAAATCATTAAATAAGAAAAACCACGATTGAAAATAGTATCCATAGTTTAATAAAACTACGGAAGAATTGAAAATTCTCCTAAGGCACCTGATTAGTATATATTAGTCCAGACATCTCGTATAAAAAGGCCCTTTTACCATTTTGACTACTATCTGTCCAAAAAATCTAGACACCTTGATTTTTGTACAGATTTTCATGAAAATCTCAGCAGAAAAAAATTCTAAAAATATGAGATAATATGCGTGTCATAGGTGAACATTTTGGCAATACTGATACAGAGTTTCAAAATACCCTGATGATTAGCGATTATTTCCTGGCGAATGAAAGGTGAAAAAGTATCAAAATCATTCATCATTTCCGAATACTCAACTTTGAATAGCTCCAAGTCACTTAAAATAAATTATAAAAATTCTGAAAAAAATGTATGGAACGTACGGAGATGATTCTTGAAGTAAATTACACATTTGTGGCTTCTGAAAGTGTTGCATGTATTTTCAATGAGCAAAAAGTTGCACTTGAATTTTTAAACAATTATTTTCTTTTTAGAGAAATACAAAAGACTACGACAATCGAAACAACCGCATTCTTAGCAGGTCTCTTTGCTGGCGCTACTGCTACGCGTGCAATACGACCTTCTCTCGTACTCAGGCTGTTTACACAACGGATGCAATTGCCTCAATTATCGTAAAGTCTCTTGTAATTTTCCCAGGAAAAAATAATTGTTTAAGCATTCAAGTGCAACTTTTTGCTCATTGAAAATACATGCAACACTTTCAGAAGCCACAAATGTGTAATTTACTTCAAGAATCATTTCCGTACGTTCCTTAGTTTTGGAGATGACACCTCCCTACGTTTTTGTTAACAACTTATTAACAAATGATTATTTTTGGCTCTAAATTTCACCATTGTGTACAAAAAGGATTAAGGAAGCCATACGTTTTTTTCAGAATTTTCATAATTTATTTTCAGTGACTTAGAGCTATTCAAATTTGAGCATTCGGAAATGATAATATGATTATGGTACTTCTTCACCTTTCATTCGACAGGAAATAATCGCTAATCATGTGAACATTTTGAAACTCTGTATCAGTATTGGCAAAACCATCAACTGTAACATGCATGTTGTCTCATATTTTTAGAATTTTTTTCTGCTGAGATTTTCTCGAAAATCTGTACAAAAATCGAGGTGCCCATATCTTTGGACAGATAATAGGTAGAACGCGTTTCTTTTTTTTTTTTTTTGCTAAGTCTGTTTATTTATTGGTCCTGATGAATATTCCAAATTTGCTATAAAATACTACTACGCGCCTCGGAAATATTAAAAAAAAATATATTTAGCATCAAAATTAAAATAGCCAAATGTCGAAGAAAACTAAAAATATAGATCCTTCAGTCTCCAAAATGATCTGAGTTATGGCCCTTCAACTTAACAGTTTTTTCATTTGTTAAAAATCAAATTCTGAAGTTTGCGTTTGTTCTTTAACGGCACTAAATTTCACGAAAAAACTACCTTTTAACGATAATTAAAGCAGACGTCATTTCCAGTAAAATAAAAAAAAATCTAGTCCCAATAGGTCATTCGTTAAGGCCTCCCAAATTTGACCATTTTTTTACCGATTTGTCCGTGAAAATTACTCATGTCTTTTTCAAATAGTTTGTTTTTAAATGCAGTAAATTTAATATGGCGTTGCAGGAAATGTTTTAGAGCAGGAAATTCATCGTAAATAAAAAATAAATAATTAGTCGTCTAGTTCCCATAGTTCGCGAGTCAACTTTCACCCTTTCCTTTCGGAAGTATATTACTGTACGGCAAAATGTGCCTTTTATGCACATATTATGTATTTTATCCCTGAAACTTATTTTCAGAATATCTGTTGTGAACAAAGAATGAAAAAAATTAATTGATTTTACATTTTTTATTCCTGGGTTTTAACCTTATTGAAGGTATTTGTTTCACAGCAGTTCTTTTAAACGTTTAAAATGCGAAACTTTTACAAACTATTCGTGAAGGACAAAACAATTATTGTTAGATATTGATGGTGAAGGAATTAATAGAACATGGCTCATTCTTAATTAATTTGAGCTATTTTGATTATTTCTTTTATTATTTACAAAAAATAGGTTAAACATTGGTTATCATGTGTTGTTATAAAATAATAATTATTTGATTTATAAATTGTTTTATTAATGTTTAAACGATTTTCGAATGATTAAACTATAGTTTTTTCTTCATTCCCTGTCGAAACAGAACTTCTGGTAGTAGGTTTCATAAAATGTGCACAAAATTGATAGTGTGAAAAGTATTATTTAAACAATTAATTTTTGTAGGAAAAATAAAAAAGCTATATTTCTAAAGAATTACAGATGGATAATATATGCCACCAAAATGCCTAAATGCGGCCGGAAGTAAATTTTTCAGTACACAAAATTCTTCCAAATGGAAAGGGTAAAAATTCCATGGTCATAAATCGTGACACATAGGAGCTAGACGATTAATTTTTTTCCTAGTTTTTCAGCCACTTTACAAAAAATCCGATTGCTTTGAAGGGTCATAACTAGCTCGGCAGCTATTAAAAGTGAAAGGTTTTGATGTTGGGCATTCCGGGGCACGTAGTAGTCATTTTTGGCAAATTTAGAATTTGCATTAGGAGGAGTATATTTTCCTCGCTTTATGGATGTACTTTGAAGCAGCAAAGTAGGTTTTGTTGGCGATGGGATACTTTATTGTCCTACGATGATAAAGTGCACTTTAATGTCCGCGGGAAATATCTAAGAGGTAATTTCATGAGAAAACTCAGAAACCATACTCTTATTACATAAAATGTCATATGTGCAGAGAAAGCGCAGTCCTTTTACGGTCTTGCGTGTTTGTAAAAACTTGCGCTCAGTCGCTGCCTTGGTGCACAATATACTATTGTCACAAAACGCACTTTTGTTATAGTTCAGATGGTAAAAAAACGCCTGGACTAAAAAAACTGCCTAGACTATATGTAATTTATTAAGAATAAAAATAATAAACATAGAATATTATTCTATAGGCTCCCTTCTGTCCACCAAAACCGCTCCCACCGGAAGTGTGCCTAGCACCCAGCACTTATGAAGAAAATATGAAAGCACTGTGGTCCAAACCTGTTCACACTGATGTCGCCCTCATAGCCGGTAATTGTTCTTTACAAGCACACCGCTGTCTTTTGGCAGCGGCTTCACCTGCTTTCCATCGCCTATTTTCAATGGAGCTCGTCCAGGAATATACACCTCGAAGTTCCAGCGAATCCAGCATGGTGAAGAAAAGTTTTCCGTATCTAAAACATACATTTACAAATGAATTTTAAACAATTTTGTCGGCGTTCGCATGCGAAGAGCTTTTATGGCCTTTTCTAGTTTAGGATCAGATATTCGCGTTTCTCTAACAAATTGTATCTTTACACCGATTTCCGAGTTATCCTTACCTGTAACAAAAATTACCTTCACGTTTTAATATTTATCCATCATATTGAGAATAGTTACCGTGTCAACTGTATTGAATCTTCTTTTGTTTCGATGCGAAAAAACTCAACTATATCTACTTAAAACTTACCCGCAACAAAAATTAACTTCTGTTTTGCTGTGATGTCAGAGTAAAAATGATTATTTTTAGTTTGAGTAGGGGATTAAAGGGGCACATATACTGATTATATTGGCACTATACCCACATGCGGAAGGCAATCTAAAGTGGGGTTTTCTCGAAAAGCGGGTTTTCTAAGTTCGAACTTCAAAAATGCCCCAGATACTCGTTTTTATACCTAAATGTTTTGCCTTGCGCCTAAAATTGAAGGAATTCGCCCGTCTCTATGACCCTACATATAATTCTATAGTCCATACCAACCAAAAGATACTGCCCGTAAACTACGTTACCAATTTTGGTCTATTTTTGTACCCCGGTCACGAAAGTAGGGATATAATGGGGAAACAAATTATTTCAAATAATAGTTTATTGTGCGACAAGCGGAATACACAGTCGAATACCAACGAACATGAAGTTTGCCATACGAGCGTCTCGAGCGCGTCATATCATGCGAGTAGGTAATCGACGTAGGGTAGAGTGGGGTTAAAAGTGCCGCGAGGAAAAAGTGCCACATACAATAACACAAAAAGAAATAATATGTAGGGATGGGTAAAAAGTGGTAGAAGTTTCCCTTTCATAACACTGCATCTAAACTAAATTAGGTATTTCCTTGGTTTTTGTATAAAAACATTTATATAAGACATTAAAGTTACACATTTTATTATATGTGGCACTTTTTCCCCGCGGCACTTTTAGCCCTTTTCTACTTTATCCTGCTTGTATAGCACGCGATACTTTCCCCAATCACCGCCGGCCGTAACGTGCAGCTGCAGGGAGAAAGGGAACCTAGCGGATGCGCATAGTATTACTTGTGGACTAAAACCCATTTAGTCCTCGGTGACGTCAACAATAAAGAAAACACCAACTTACATTCTTACTAACTAACATGTAAGGAGGAAGTTCCGCCGCAAGTTACATTTTTGACCAAAGAGACGAATCTTGAATCAAAAAAATAATTTTTAACAAAGTAGATCAACTTTCAACCAAGTAGTTGAATTGTTTATGAAAAAAGATGACTTTTTAAGAAAATAGTTGCATTTTGAACAAAATAATTAAATTGTTAAATAAATAGTAGTATTTCAAACCAAATCAGAGGAATTCCGAACTCAAAATATAATAGTAAACTTTCCAACCTAAAATAGTTGGATTTCCTTATCAGGTTCCATTAACTATAAAGCAAAGGAAAAAATACGAATTCTCGAAAAAAGGAGACAAGGGAGGAATCGAGGAAAGAGTTGAAGTTTAAAATATGAAAGTGATTTTTAAAATTATTGTTCAAATTTGTCATCAGCAAAAGTGATCTATGTTCATTACGTTACTCCCCTCAAATTGGCAACGTAATGTAAGGACCGCCCCTTATGACACTTTCCATGTAAACGCCCACATTAAAGAAAAAATGTATGATTCATTTGTGGAATAAAAACCGATTGAAGAGTAATAAAAAACTGTTCTTATGAAATAAAAAGGTTTCTTTGTACAGGTCAGCACTTTTGGCGAAGCTACTCTTGGAGAATTTAATGATGACACCGAATGTTTGATCCGTATTGATCAAAGTAAGCCAACTAAGTAAGTTTTTTTTATGAATTTTATTATTATTAGAAAATTATAAAGTGCGAATATTGTATAAAAATAAAAAAATGCAAACTGAATTTTTTTCTAGAGTTTGGGAACAGATAAAGAGACGGTCTAGCTTCCAAGTACTGCCAACAGTGGATAATCAGAAAAAATCCACTGGAGCTACAAGAGAACTGAATCATCCAGCCTTCCAAAGTATCCGCGTGGTCGTGGTCAGTTCATATATTAAATTAATTATATTTCAAACATCATTGAAAATGATCAAACATTCATTCTTAATAATTGTATGAAATCTATCCAGAATAAAGTAAATTCTTCTAAATTCTGTTGCATATTATAAAACCGTATTAACTGATTGCATGGTAATTGGAAATAAAATTAATATATTTTCTAAATTTAAAAAAATAAATACATCAAATATTCATTATAGATTGAAAACACTTCAGGAGTACAACAACAAGCAACAGTGATAACACTTTCGAAACTCGTGACACCTCAGGCTATGCAGCAGTGCTTGCAATTTATATACACAGGCAGTTTAGACAAAAAATACCACGATTTACAAGTATGTTCCACTTATAATTTAGTATTGTATCCATTTTTCTTCTTAAGATGCCCTTGTATGATAAGCTACTAAAAACATTATTAAATCTGACTAATTTTTGTTTTCTTGATTAATTAATTAATTTTTTTAATTGATTTGAAAGATTATTCGGATTTCTTCTATGGAAATGAATTGCATTTTAAAAAAACGAATTACTCGAATTGATCTTTGGCGCTGAATGAATTAAGTGTCAAAAATGGTGTTTCAGAGGGGGGGGGGGAGTAGTAATAGAGCTTCACATCTTAACTCAAGAAAATGTAGCATTAGAATGTTAAATATTTCAGCTTAAAAGTCTTTCGTTTAAGTTTTTAAAAAATATTTTTATTTGATACTTTAGAAAAGAACAATGTAAAATTAAAAAGCTCAACATTTTACAGTCTTAAACTGGAAATAAGGATCACAAAGATTAAATTAAACCATTCAAGAATAAAGAATAGGTTTCATTTTAAAGAATTTGAAAGTTTTAATTTCTTAATTCCAAACTTGAACAATTGAATAATTTGTAATTAAAATTTTTTTTAATTTTTACAAATTTAAATAAGGATGATCAACCTTGGTCTTTAAAAGTGTTTCTAATTTAAAAACTTTTTAAAGAATATTTTATATTTTTTACTCCGAATTTCGCCGAAATCTTTATTTTTGCTGGCATCTATATTCTAATTGGAAAAGTTTTGCTTAAAAATATTTTAACGATTTATCTTGAATCTTGATTGAAATTAAGATTCAATCTAAATTAATAGTGTTTATATTTTAAGATTCAAATATCGTATGTAACGTTTGGAGTTCAAAATTTTTCAATAAGGCTTTCAATTTAAACTTTTTTTTGTAATGCTTATTACTGAAATTGCTCAAGTTTAATGTGCCCAAAATTCTTTAATTTTTATGACTTCTACTTTAAAATATTTGAATTTAAAATTGTTTTTGTTTTAAAATTGTCTAATTTTAAAGGCTACAGATAGTTTTAAATTGAAAATATAAATTCTTAAACACTGATAAAGAACCCTGCACAATAAATACGGAAAAGACCTTAAGGTGAATTTAGTGACACTCATTTATTTTGTAGTTTAGGGAGCGTCCCTTGATTACTTAGGGCATTTTGAGGAGAAGGAGCCCGTTAAATCATACGAATCCTTACTTGGGGGAAGAGTCTAAAGAATTCCTTACATACGATTCCTCTTTCTAATTATTTTTCTTTCTTAATGCTAACTGAACCCCGTTTGGTCTGTTGAAATTACAATTTTTAATTTTAATGTTATTTTTATGTTATTTCGGATGCTTTTAGTTTGATTTTATCATTGACCGTAAGACCGAACATTTGCTGAATTTAGCTAAAATACTGATTGAAAATCAGTAGAATTTAAATTATTTATTTAAATTCTATTAATATCGTGTACATAGTATCCTCAAACCTCTTTAAAACGATTAAGCTACATGGAAGTCCCTTCAAATTTCTAAGAACGGTTAAAATCTTTGTAATTCTGAAAATATTTTGAAATTTCACGAGATCCGTTAAAATCTTTGAAATACCTTTATAGTCATTACAATTTCTCGAAACCCCTTAAAATCATTTACGTAATCCCTCGAAATCCTCGGTTATAATTTGAAATCTTTTGAAATCCCCTAAAATCATCGAAAGTCGTTTATATTTCCTAAAATTCGTCGAAATTATTTAAAATCCTTTAAAGTCTTCTAAAATATCATGATATCCCTTCAACTCCTCGAAATACCATTCTTCAATATCCTTCAAAATTCGTTTGAATACTTCAGTATCTCTAGGATTGAAATCCCGTTACTTCTTTAAAATATTTAGAAATTTCTTCAAATTTCGTAAGATCTTTTTAAATCCCTTGATACCCCTTCAAATATTTGGTAACCAGCGGAAATCGTTCGTAATTCTTTGAATGTTTAAAAATCGCAAAAAATCGGCCGAAATACTTCGTTATGTTTTGAATTAAAATCCCCTGACTTCTTTTGAAAATTTAGAAATATCTTAAAATTTCTTAAAGTCCCTAAAAATCTTTTGTAATCTTTTGAAATCTTCTGTTATGTACTCTGAAATAATGGCAAATTCCCTATAATTCCTTCAAATTTGTTGAAATTCTTTCAAATCAATAAAAATGTTTCAAAACTTTATATATGTGTTGATACATTTATTGAAAAATATAAAATTTCACGTAGAAGGGTTAGTGGGGGATCTAAAATTACAAAAATCATCCTTACGTAATTAATGGACATTCCTTTATGAAACTAGAAGAAAAGGACTTGGACCAATTATGAGTACTTGTTTTTATGTGCTTCATGCCGGAATAAATATCAGAAACCCTATTGAAAAAATGATATCATCTTGAGACGAAAGTGCGCTGAGTCAATAAGGTTTTTAGTTAATAGCTCCAGTGACAATGCTTCAGAAGCAATACCTCATTTTCCAGCAAAAATGCCGAACACTGTACTTTTAAAGATTTAAAAACAATACTTAAACTGATGTGAAAACATTTTCTTGTAGCTTTCTTTTCTGATATATATTTAACTTTTTGGACTTTTACCATTTCATAAAGGAAAAAATATATTTAAAAAGATGCAACTTTTAAAATATCCATTTTTATTAAATTTTGGTGAAAAAAATGAATCTTTTAAATGAAAATAATCAAAAAAGTAACAAATTATGTTTTACCGGTATTTGCTTCAGTCAAAATGACGAGGATAAAAATTATTACAAAATTTAACAAGATTGGACAGCATTTCTATCAAACGGAATATATATATATATATATATATATATAATGATTCGAAAAGAGTTACTCTGATGGGTTCTTATTTAATTTCAACTAAAAGACAGCACTGTCAACTTTTAGTCCTTTATTAGTTTATTGTGTGAAAGAAAGCCCAGAGAAGAAAAGAAAATACAATACATAGAAGAAAAACTAATAATAACAGCTCGCAAGTGACTTTAAAGAAAAAGCAACTAACATGGCTCTATTCTTTCAGACAGCTCCTATCGGGCTTCTACTGGTTAGTACAACATGTATGTGTTAGACACTATGGTGGTATGTACACACGTAAGAGAATAGTCACATCTAGCTATGTCGTTACCATTCACGGCTTTTTTCTTAGTCTTGCAAATTCATCACGTGCAATATTGATCACTCATCGATCACCCATGGTCACACATACATGTGTCTTAACTCTATGCCCGTTGTATATTTTTATTGGCGAGCATGAAAGACTGATTGTGAGACAATAAAATGCACAAAAATGCAGTCTTCTCTCGTCTTTCATTATAAATTATAATTTAAAAAGGGATAGTATTAATACATATAAATTGTCACTAGTGTGCAGAAGAGACTCATTGAATTTAGAAAATTAGCTCCAACTTCAGAATTCATCGGTTTTGAAATATAGTGCTGCTAAGCCTTTGTTAAACTCAGCTATATGGAATTATGTAACTAGAACTATAAAAATTACAAAAGAGCTGTAAAGGTCGCTAAAGAGATTTCACATTCTTCGAATTCGCTTATGTTTTCGATACCTCTATTACTTCTACTGCAGTTTAATCAGTTTTAATGCACCGAATACCGAATCAGCATAATTTTTTATAGCTCTGCCCACAAGCCTATAGGAAGTTATTTTCTTTGAGTGTTTTACTGTCAGTTTTCAAAACAAATTTTTCTTTTATCAACAGGAAATTAGACAAGCAGCTGAATTTCTTGAATTGCCACAGTTGCTAATGGTTATCAACAGTATTCAGACTAGAGAACAACAGTTTATCACGAGCGATCTTAACAATCAGTATAAGCAGGTTGTGCGACAAAGGTTGGAAAGTCTTTGTCTGGAACAAGGTATATCGTACTGAAAATCGAGGAAGATTATTCTTTTTCTAAATGTCAAATCTTGCTTTCAGATTATTCAAGATTTTAAAAGCTTTCATCTAGATATTAAATTTGATAGTCCAGGATTTAAAAAATTAACATCCAGATTATACGGCCTAATATATATAATATATTCCTGTTCTAAATGTTAAGATTCAAGATCCATAAACAGTTTAATCCATTTTTCTCAATAAAGAACATTGATAGGATTCAAACTTCGGCAAGGTGTAGTCCTATTGCATATGTTATAGGGTAAAAATTTTGTCGTTGGGATGTTGTGTACGCATGCCATACTTTTAAATTATTTGTGAGTCTTTTAAAATCTATAAGAATAATTTTTCACATTGTAGTTTCAAGTGTTTTTTTCCCGTTTCTAATGATAACCATTTATTAAAGAAATAATTACTTTAACCTTCATTTTTATGGTTAAATCCAACAGAAAATATTTGTACCAACAACACCATTTTTTTCCATCCACTATTAACCAATAGGGCTATAATTTGCTCAAGTTTGACGTCAATTGAATTTTTAATGGTTGCAGCTGAGCAGTATTACTCCATAGAAAGGAACGATGTTCAATAATTATTTTTGGTTTACAAACAGTATACAGATTCGGCTTGATATTTAGAAAAATAAAATATAACTTTTTTTTATTTACATAAAAAATTAATACCTTTCATATAAAATTTGATTTCAGGATTGTTTGCTGACGTTGTATTTGATTTAGATGATGGAAGCATGCCATCTCATAGAGCAATTCTTACTGCGCGTTGTGATATGATGAAAGCAATGTTCTCTGGTGATTTTCGTGAAAGCAGTGCAAAAATCGTAAGTATTGTACAAATTCAATTTTCAAAAACAAAAACGAAACTAAATAAAAGTACCTACAGTTGTTGCAACTCTAAAAGTTCCTAAGAAATATAAATAGTATCTTGAGTCAATATACCAATTTACACAATTATTTTCTTGAAGGATAATTTCTGTATTATTTTTAGAGTAATTAGCAATAAATAATGTAATGAGTTCATTTTTTCAACTTTGCAGATTGTATTTCCGGGTGTAAGAGAGTACACCTTCCATAAATTGCTCTGTTATCTTTACACGGATGAGGTGCCTGCAATATCTTCAACAAAATGTTTGAATTTATTAGAACTGGCAAACAGGCTTTGCTTACCACGGCTTGTAAATCTAGTGGAAAATCGAGTAATTGAGGATTTGGATCGTATTTCACAGAGTGATGGAAATGAAGCCGTGGAAATCTGTTTGAGATTACTGGAACCATGCAAGGTCTCAAAAAATTAGATTAAATATAGTTATTGATGGTTCATAAAAATTAATTACTTTTAAAACAATTTTAAAGAAAATTTAGTTAAATACTATATTTTAAAAGAGATTTAAAACTAAAAGACTTGTAAATAAATCATTTTAAATAAAATTTATACAGTTGCACAATGCTGATCAACTGGCAGATTGGTGTATGAACCACCTGTGTGTGAATTACAACAAACTATGCAAGATGTCTCCAAAAAGTGTGCGTCTTCTGCATGCAGAAAATCAAGAATATCTGAGTGAACATCGCTGGCCCCCAATATGGTAACATAATAGTTATTAAATTAATTAATTAATTAAGTCGTTTACGCTGGGAAAATCGTAATCGATCAAGAGCGTTTATCTTTAAAACAATGTCAAACTTATTAAAAAGTAAATTTTAAAACTTTTTACGAATCTTTAAAGGCGTAATGAAAATAATTTTTTTTCTTAAGATTGCTAGAAATTTTTTTAATATAAATAACAATTAAAGAATTATTGCTTTGAAAAAAAAATCGAGGATGTGCTCCCCTCTATTATAAAGAATCATTAACGAAATTTTGATGTTCAAACATTCCTAATTTCCAGACTCTAATGAAACTTTAAATCGGTAATTCTTAAGCTCTGATTGAAGGTTTCCAGTACAAAACTAGATAATCAATATTTTTGCAAGAAACTGGGCTTTTTGCAACAAAAAAAAATCTTTAAATATCAAATGCATGTTGTGTTCAAAGGATTTGTTAGAAATCTCATTTTTAATATACTCATAAAAAGATTTATAACTCAAAACCAGATAACTAACTCTCTGCACTGGTCTCTTATCTATTTTATAATTGCCTAACGTCTTACCTATTTTAAACCTATTTCTTACCATAATCCTCCTGCTAAAAGTTGTTAAAGAAAAGAAAATAATAAAATACTTATTTTTGCGAAGAAAACGCCCTTAATTAAAAATATTTACGACATTTTTCAGCACCAAAGTACCAATGTAATTCTAACCTATAAAACCTTAAATTTTCATTTTCTACAAAAGCCACTTTTGTAAGGTTTTTTTCATTTTCCTTTTTGCCATGAGATCAGAAATGATGTTTCTTAAAATTATTATTCTCTATTCATATAGAAACATATACCCTTCTTCTTTAATAAGGAGCAAGTTTTTATTATTTAGAGAAGTATGCCAGGACGGGAAAGTATGGCGGCAAATAGTTAATAAAAAGAGTGTCAGTAGAGTGAATGACGCCTGAAACAAAGACCTTGGCTATTAATGGACCCAAGTGGGGAACCTTACATAACGACTTCGTGAGGTTCCCATCGATTGGGGTGATTGCTAGAGAGATTGATCAGCAACCTGGGTCGGAGCAGCGTTGCGGAACGAACGTGTTATTTACTTAAATAGCACGAGAATTCTGGATCAATCTGAAAAATCTCTATCCCTTCCACACACTACTCCTCCCCCCTGCCGAATGAGTCACGCCTACCCCGAAAGGGAAATGGCTTAATGGTGTAATAATAATAATAAGAAAAGAAATTCAAAACCCATGGAATTTGAACCTCTAAATTTTCGAATTTTTTACATTGAATTGATCAATTTTTTCTAATTAAACTCATTTTCTCCCAATTTAGCAATTCAATATCTTGGAAGTGAGTCTTGATTTTTTTGATTTTCTACTGAAAATTGCACTATTTATCGTGATCTGGAAGCGAGCCTGTTCCAATTCCAGGTTCAAGTCCCTTTGAGATTGTGAAGTTACACATTCTATTTACCGGAACAGGATAATTAAAAACAATTTGCAGGAATTTGTAGGATTAAATGCATTATTTAAAAAACATATTATCTTAAATTCATGCATCTTTTCGATTAATTATTATTGATAAAAATATTATTTCCAGGTATCTGAAAGACTACGATTACTATCAAAAATGTTTGGCAGAACAAGACAAGGAGAGCAAGCCAAGTTTAAAAAGAAATCGAAATCAATCAGGTTGTCTTTGTTTTTCCTCGTCGACAAAAACCAGACGAGAGGGAAATAATGTGGTAAACGATACACCACCTGATCGTCCATTATTCGATGCGTCAATCGAATCCGGAGAAAATATTTGACATGAGCCAAGCGGCCTGAGCCGCTCTGTCAGGTTTATACTGACCTTTCCAGTGCTCATTGTATTTATCTGCACTATTTTTACCATTTTGATACTGCTACAGATTTATACTTAAGGTCGAGTAATTATAAGGCGTACGTATACATTATTATAATATTAATCGAGGACTTTTGAAACTGAAACCGTAAACAGCTTCTCTGCAACATCAGCTCTCATTATCATATCTATGGTCGAAAATTCATCGACTCTCATAAATAAATTGCAAAGTGATAGAATATCCAATACGTATACCATAATGGTATGGTAAAATAATATTACTATAATTCTAACAGAATCTGGAAACCTTACCTCGCCACTTCTATAAACTTTTTCTACAAAAGTGAGCAAATAATCCTGGATATCAAGAAAGGGGACGAATTTGTCCCTTTTTTTAAGGGAACACTATATATCTTGAATTTTTCACATTAATTTTAATTTATGACTTTCGTTATTATTTTCTCCTTATTTTAAAAGCATTGTAATATTCAAATAAAAAGACTCTATTATTCTAATATTGCATTTTTTTGTTAGGTCCAAATATGAAATCAATTAAAATAGTGAATTAAAAATCTTGTCGTTTGTAATTCAACTTTTCTGAATCCGCTATAATAAATCGTGGATGTACCAAAATAATTTTACAGAATTTTAAAAAACACTTATAAACGCATTTGAAAATTATATATATATAATTTTTAAATGCGTTTATAAATATTAT
>NC_046658.1:67177497-67226748 GCF_010883055.1 Belonocnema kinseyi
TTTTATTTCGGATTTCGAACTTCTCAAAATTGAACCTCGAAGGACTTAATTTTTATTTTTTCAAAGTATAGTCTTCCCTTAATAACAGACGTAGGTTTTAAAAAGTGTTATTCCCGGGAAGTAAATTTTGATTAAAGTAGAATATGTTTATATTCGTTCATAAATTCATAAAAATTAAACTCTTGATGAAGTGCTAATGTGAACTTTGAAAAAATAATTGACAAAAAATAAAAGCATGCATATGCGAAAATAAATTTAATCACTTTCGTACAATGTAATGAAACCGTCACTTTTACATGTAGCATAATTTTTTTAATAACTATTCAAATGTCGAAAAGAATTCGATATCTTTCAATTTTTATTCAGATAGGAGCACCGACATTTCAGTCAATTAAGATATTTATATAAATTAAAACCCAAGAGTGATCGAAGTGCAGATGTACGTAATACATCATTACTTTTTCATTGTTAAATATTTGCAAGTTGATTACTGTGAGGCTGAAATATCGCAACTCTCATTAATTTTGTCCCCTGGGCTCATTGAATAAAAAGGAAGCATATCAGATAATTATTAGAAATTATATTCTAAGTGCGTAGAGGTGTAGGTAATTATGCCATAAATATAATTTTTTCGTCCATCGTCGAATCTCTTCGAGCGTATATTTTTTATGTGTGAGAAGTGCATATATGATAACATAATAAATGTAAGAAGATTTTGTACGTAACTCGTAATAAAAAGCTCATTCTTATAAAGGCATTTAATATCTTTTTATTGTATTCCTTATTTAATTCAATTGAAAAACTATTAACAACTTCATTTAACAATTTTATCTTGGAAAAACTATAGATTCTGTTGGAAATTTATATTTGAAATAATATAATTCGATTAGAATTATTCTATAACAAACTAAAATTTACAAAATAAACCATTTAATTAAAAAAATTTTAATTGCCTGACTTTTCTCTCATTAATTTTACATTTTGCCTGACTATTATTATTTAAAGAAAAAACTCTTCAGGGTATATTTTTAGGAGATGTTAATAATTCTGACATGTTAAAAAAAGGCCATTAAAACCATTAATGTTATAATTTTCGAATGCAGGGCGGGAATTGTGTCAATCGTTACTTGCAGAGATGTTTTGACAATATTTTGCTAATGAATTAATTTTTTCTTGATGTAGTTGGAAAAATTGTTAATCAAGTTATCCTTTGCAAATATAGAACACTAATTGTGGTAATTAGTATTTCTAGAGAAGATTTAACAATAATTTGTGTCATAGTGCGATAAAATTTTTCAATAAATTTCTCTTTCTTATTGCAAATATATAAATACGCATATTATTTAAAGCATATTTTGCTATCCATTATTTAATATTTTTATTTAAAAGTTCAATACTACCCGCAATTGCTGTTTATAACCTGCAAAACTCTATAATCTAATTATATTTTTAATATAAAATCTTTTAGAAATTTAATAAAACAATTCTAAATTTCAAAATAAGAAATTAACCAACGTTTCCTAACAAAATAATTCAATGAGATCTATACAAATTGAAGCTGAATTAAAATCAATTCAAAAATATGAAATAATTATTTTAATTCAGTAAGTTTGAAATGAGCTTAAAAAATTCGAAAGAGTTTAATATGAACAAAATAAACAGTACAAAAATTAATTTTAAACCAACTGACATGAGTAAAATTGATTTCATTTGGAAGAATTCGAATAAATTTAAAAAATTGAAGCAAATTTAAAAGAATTCATAATAATGTAAAATAATTGAGGATAAAGTAATGTGAATTCAGTTGGAACTCCAAATGAATTCAGAAGAATTGCAAAAAATAATTTCAAATCCCTTCAAATCTTTAAAAACCCACCTTACTTTTTGTGAATAAAATCCTTTGAAATCCATTCAAATGTTATCAAAACCTGTAAAATTATATGAAATCTGATATTTCTTAAAAGCCTGAAAAATGTAATAAAACACCTTGAAAGGTTTGAAAACCCTTAGAATAATTAAAATCCATGGAAATCTTATAACCCCCCTTGGAATATTTTAAAATATTGTGAAACCTTATTGGTACTGTAAAATCGTTATGTATCTACCGAGATTCAAGAAGCTCTTAAAAATACTTCGAAATCTTTTCAAATACCTTAAAATAAATCCTTTGACAATTTTTAAAGAACTTGAAAATGTCTTAGAATTTCGTTAAATAATCTAAAATATTCCAAATCTATTAGAATATTATGAAATTCTTCATTTTTAAAGCCTTCACAAAGGCCTTAGAATCTTTAAAAATGTCCTAAAATATTTCAAATATATAAAAATATTTTGATATTCTACGAAATTTTTTTAATGTTTTCAAAATACCTTTGAAAAATGACTTTGAATCTTTTGAAATACCCTAAAATATTAAAAATCCCTTCAAATTATTGAAGTAAAGGAAAAATTCTTTGGTATCTTTTAAAATTCCCTAATATATTAAAATACTTTTAAATCTTTCGAAATCCGTTCAAACTTTTCAAACCTGTTGAAAATCTCTTATAATGTTTCAAAATACCTTAAAATATTCCAAATCATTTAAAATATTTTGAAATTTTCTAACTTTTTTCAAGCTTTTAAAAATTCTTGGAATTTGATTAAATAATTTAAAATCCCTTAAAACCTTTTGAACCTCTTTAAAAATCCTTGCAGGTTTCCAAAATGCTGAAAAATCTTTTAAACCCTTTTAAATCCCTTTAAATAAATAAAATCTACTAAAATTTTTTGGTATCTTTTAAAATATTCTTAAAGATTTCAAAAGAGTTAAACAAAATTCATAAATATGTATAGATCTAAAGTCAATACTACCCCACGATACATACACATGGGTTTCTTTATTGAAAGAAAAGCGTTCTTACCGATCACCCTCAAATTTTGCGATTTTTTTTCAAAATCCTTAATTTTTCTCTGAATTTCCATAACCAACCAAGTTCTCTGACTTTTCTCTGATTCAGGTTTTACCTGACCTGTGGTGATCCTGATCAAATATGATTTTTAGAATTACACAATATTTCCTTCGCATCTCTCTAATAATAACAAAAGTTAATCTAAAAATTAAAAAGACGCATCCTGAAAATTCGTAAAAACAACATAATTTAACAAATTTCAAGCCAACACCCTTTTAAATTCTGACAGTGTGAATGAACTCTCCCGCCAAACGCAACAAGAGCCTCTCCCAGAGTCACACAGATGTCACCCAATCCGAGCAGGCGCGTTCCCCTAGAACCTCACACTGATTGGAGCAATTAACCTATCAACATTCAGAACATTCAGAGATCGCACCTTTGTAAACCGGATTTTTTCCATTGAAAATTGACCTTGAGACTCTCCTTTTCGAGTTTACTCTACATACTTTTGGAATTTGGCAGCGCCAGCCAACCGGACGCAGAAAAATGTGTTGTGATGTGCACGCTTGTCGATGATAAATTATCTCTTAGGTGTAGATGTTTTTTGGTGAGTCCCAAATTTAATAAATATCAAAATCTCCTCAATCCAGAAAAAGCACTCCCCAACATCTCCAATCTCGTGTACGTGAAAAAATGTTAACGGTTTCGCCTGCACTGTCGCCATACTTTGACAAGGCAGCGAACACTGCTGTTTTTTATGATTCAAAACCGTGATACGTCAAATATTCATATTTCTAAAGACACACAAAATCTAGTGACACCCAAGTATCCAATTAATTTCAAATTAAGTGGCAAATATGCATTCCGGAACTCTGCACTTAACCTTCCTACCACCGGGTTTATTTTGATTTTCTCCCTTTTCAGAATTCTTCAATTAGCCTCATTCCTCTCACTAGCAACCTCCGCTTTTGCCTTGTTTTCGTCTATAAAAAATTATTTCTGAATCATTAAGATGTTTTTAAAAAACACTACGATGTTTTATGTGAACAGGATGTGACATCTATTAGGCATCCACACCCACTTGCAAAATCAATTGTACATTAAGGTTAGGCATTATTAGTCACTGATGAGTAGAATTTAGTTCACAACAGTCTCAGGTTATTATATTTGTCAAAGTCCTATCAAGTATTCCTGCAAGCAAATTTTATATTTATCTCCTCGTAATGTTAACGTAATTCATTTGAACAAACATGTAACTGTTTACTAACACACCTGTTGCATCACTGTAAAATCAATTTTGTTACAAGAATCAGTTACTGCTTAGTCAGAATATTCCAATTATAGTTAGTATTACTCCCAACGCAATTTATGCTAATCAGAAAACAAAATTCCCATATCCTGATTAGTTGCAATTTGGATTTTTACAAGTGAGCACGCTCTAAATTTTAGAGCGTAATTTTGTCTTTAATATTACTTACATTAGTTGTTGCTACATTGATTTCCATTAGTTCTAAAGAGTTATATACTTAATTCTTTATTTAAAATAATATAATCATTCATTAATTTAGGTGCCAGCTGTGTAGGAAGTGTGCCAGTAGAATGGGCAAGCTCTTGTCAAAAATCTTTGGCAACAAGGAGATGCGCATTCTTATGCTGGGGCTGGATGCTGCTGGGAAGACAAGTATCCTTTCGAATTATTCACAAAGGAAAAAAAATTATTTTTATCCAAAAAGAATTTTAAAACGTAGATATTACATTTCTTTTATGAAATTTATTTGAGGAATTTGTCTTTGAGAATCCTCATGCAGTCGAGAATTATGATTGCTTCTGCCTACTATACACCCACAGACTCATTATCACTGACATCCACGTTTGAGATAATTGTTTTCGCCTCTACATTCTCATGATAACTCTGTCTGAACCTATAGGCCAAATTCTTTATCTGTGTTAGTTTTCTGATTGCAAGTCTTTTAACATTTTGTCTTATCTTCATTCTGCCACTTTATTCTCGCCAAAAAGCATGAACATAATTGTTTCCAATTTGCTTAATAGATTTAAACCAATGAATTTAAGTTTCCGTTCAATTTCATATTAATTGTAGCTTGCTCGAGGTTTTTTTCTTCTTTTATTGTTTTTATTATATTTACTTCATCGGATTCTTCGTACTTAGAAATAAGATGATTCATAGACATTCGCCTATTCGCATTTTCTCTTTAAATATGTGATAATTGAAAACAGATTTTTTTTCGTTTTACATTCTATTCTTGCAAAATAATCTCATTACAATTAATTTTACTTTTTTAAATTTGACAAATTTGAAACTAAACTATTTAGGATTTAAATGAAACTTTAAATCTACAATATTTTTCGTTGAATCTATACAAATTATATATTTTGAAAATAACAACGATTGTCATCATGTTAAAAATATAAAAATTATTTTTTATTCAGGCCAAAATTTAAAAAAACATTGCAAGATTTACAGCTGATCTTGACATTTTTTGATTGAACACAAATGTAATAAATTCTAGTTTTTGAACAATTTTCAGAAACCAGTTTTTAACAATTCGGTTTTAAGCGGAGTTTTTATTGGGAATTTAATATCTTTTTATTTAAATATGCATTTCAAACACTATTGAATTAATGTGAAGATTTATAAAACATTTAAATAGACTTCTCATTAATTTTCTTAAATGAAACTTCCTACATTTCAGAATTTTTAAGGACTGCTTTTAGTGCTCAGAGCATTCAAATTAATAGCGTTTGAAACTAAACAATTTTCATTTTTTAATAGACAATTTCTAGACGTTTTAAGTTCAGAAATTTCCGAATTATCAATTCTACATGTAAATTTTTCAAATATAAACCATTTTAAATTTAAAATTAAAAAAAAATGCAGCTAACAATATTTATGGAAACAGGATCTCGAGATACGTGAAAAATAGTTTTATTAACAGTTTATGTTTTCAATCCGCATTGTCTATGGTCACGGAATTTTCCGTAACTCTTAACTCCTTTTCCAGCTCGTTCAGGGCTATCGTAACGGGAAATGCCGTAACTATAGATAGTGCCTTTTTAATCTAGGAAAATAAAAATCCCAGGATGTCATTTAAACGCTTTATTCAGAGCAATTTAATTAAGAATTTAATTTATATTCATGGAATTTCGGAAATTTTAAGTTATTTTTAATACCCAAGGATTTCATGGGATTTCGATTCCAATTTTTACAACTTTATCATGAATTTTTGAATACTATATATTTTTAATATTAGTAAATATTTCGAAAAATGTAATTAATGATTTGAATCGAATTTATATCCAATAAATTTTAAATGATTTCTACTTAATTTAATGGATTTTTACGAATTTAAAAGATTTGAACGAATTCCTCGAGAACTTTAGGAAACAAACTGCATTTTATATCAAGGGATTTCTAAGGATTTGAATTTTTTCATGACGTATTTTAGTGATTTGAAGTCACCGTAAAAGATTGCAAAGAATTTCAAGATTCCGTTTCAAAAATTTGCAGAACTGTTCATATTTAAAAAAATGTTATTATGGATTTTTAAATAGTTTTTTTTTTTTCAATATTAAAAAATAAAAATACAGAGACGTGAATACGCCGTACGCACGCTTGCGCTGCCGATTTCTTTGAGACTTTTTATATCGCCGTAAATGGAGTTTCAACAGCCCAAATATATTAAATTTAAAAAAACATTTTTTTTTAATGGCAGAACCCATCAAAGATTTATTTGACAACTACAATTTCTTCTAGAAAGATTGGTTTTTTTTTTTTTTTTGAAATGTAAAAATAAATGTTTCTTCTTTTCCCAATTTTTCACCTCCGTTGAAAATGCCATTACTTATCCTTTTTTGAGCTCTTTTTGTACTGTGAACCCTGAAAGGGGGAATTTTTTTAATTAAAATATTAATACTATTACATTTTTTTAGTCGTAGGCCCCTTGACCGGTAAGTTTTGCGAAAATTTTCGTAATAGTAGTCGGAGCTTTTTATTAAATTTCAAAGGCAAAGCGCTTTAGAATTGATCTAACATTAAATTGTTATTTAAATTAAATAGTTCCGAATTTGTAATGCTTTTTGAATGTGTAAACCATCATTTGTACGTTATTAAATTTAATGGTCTGAAATTAGAATTCTTTGAAATTTTTAGTGTTTTATGTTTATAAGCTTACTAATTCTAATTGAAGCTTTGGGCTCTGTTAATTTAGGTTTTTTGCGATTCTAGTATTTTTGATTTTAAAGTTGTAAATTTTTTACTTTAAAATATTTCTAATTAAAGGCTATTCAAATTTTTACAGTTTTGCAGTCTACTACCTTCTTTCAAAAATTTGGTATAATTTCAAGTTTATAAACAAATTATAAAGTATTGAATGTTTAAAATTATAAAAAAATAATGAAATAGGCTTTTCATTCAGGACGATCGAAAAATAAAATTCCGGGCACTAAAATTTCCGAGAAACAGAATGTAATATATTATCTAAGTATACAATTCCCGAAAATAAAAGGTTACTTACAATTCGAAATTCTGGAATAATAACATTCCGGATCGTTTATGATATTACAAAATTTAAAAATTCCCATAAAAAAAGTGAATCGAAACAATTAAAAATTTGCTGCAATATAAAATATAAATATAACAAATAATAAATAAAATACTTTTATTTGATGCATTTCATATATTTTATTATTTTATTTGACTAAAAATACGTTTAATTTGTTCAGATTCGGAAATTTTATAATTTGGAAATTTTCTTGCGTCGGCAATTTTATTTCTGGAATTTCCTGTTTTAAATACTTTCCTTTCAGGAATTTTACAGTATCAGGAATTTCATTTTTCGGGGGTTTTCAGTCCTCCCTTCTATCAAAAGAAGAATGAATCTTTTCATTCACTTGTTTCAATATTCTATATTATTAGTAATTTTTCTTGGGATATAATTCGCACTTTCTCTATTTTTGCACGATCAATTATTTAATTTAATTAATGCATTCGATTTCCTTAACATTGTTTACCAGCTATATTGTACAAACTCAAATTCGGTCAGTCTGTGACTACGATACCGACCGTAGGATTCAACGTTGAAACAGTTACATACAAAAACGTCAAATTTAATGTGTGGGTAAGTAAACAAAATTATTATCTAACATATATAATATATTGTAGTACTTTTAAATGAATTTGTCAATTAAAACCTCTTTACCATTCGATCTAAGCGTCTAAAAAGTAAAAAAAAAAAACTACAAAGGAAACTAACGGAAAGTTAGGTCTCTTAACCGTAAAAACATAATAAAAATGTAGTTTCTTTTGGTTTTAAAATATAACAAACAATAAGAAAATAATGTTTTGCAGTCCCTACTTCTGAAATGTTGATTTTCAGGGTGGCCACATGTCAGGGAAAATAGAAATTGATATGTTTTAATATTGTTTGGAAGCATTTTCTGATATCAGTATAAATATTCTTTCAATCTATATCCTTTAAAAATAGAATTCGATTCTTAGTTTTTTATTTGTAGTTATTTATTGATAGTTTGGATATATGTCCTTTACTTAATTAATCCATACTGTCATGTAAAGTGCATTTTTCTGGCTTGTTTCGCTATTTTACTTGGCGTATTGTTTAAACCTTATTCATCTAAATATCAGGGAAATTGTAAAATTAAATATTGTGGCCACTCTGATTGAATAATTTTATGCAATTAAAGTGTCTTCGGTACGGAAGAAACTGACGCCTTGATATTTAGTTTCCTTCGTAATAAAAGTCGAGGGAATAATAAAGTAATAACCGAAGAATGAAGTTAGTGGGAATAATAGTAATAATGAGATAAAAATTTATTGTTTCATTCAGGATGTGGGAGGTCAAGATAAAATACGTCCCTTGTGGCGCCACTACTACACAGGAACTCAAGGACTAATTTTCGTAGTGGATTGTGCGGATAGGGATCGAATTGACGAGGCCCGTCAAGAACTTCACCGAATTATAAATGACAGAGAGATGCGCGATGCCATTATTCTTATTTTTGCCAATAAACAGGATCTTCCAGGCGGTAATTATTTCTCAAATTTCCACTATTTCAATTCATTGTACCTAGTGCTCCACTTTTGACCGGTGATACTTTTAAACAATTCACATAATTTTTACATTTTACCGATTAGACATTTAACCTGTAGAAAAGTTCATTGGGTTAAACTTTTCACCGTTGGCAGCTACATATTTTGTTTTTATTTCGAATTTAAATTAACTTCACATAGTTTAATTTCTTAGGTAAATATTTAAACCAAAAAGGCATAATTCGAAACCAATTAAACCACGACTTACAATGTTTTACATTAGAGATTACATGATTCTTTTTAATAAAATTGATGTG
The DNA here is from genome assembly GCF_010883055.1 of Belonocnema kinseyi. Lineage (NCBI taxonomy): Eukaryota > Metazoa > Arthropoda > Insecta > Hymenoptera > Cynipidae > Belonocnema > Belonocnema kinseyi. Next base: position 67,186,770 of record NC_046658.1, read on the forward strand.
GTTACTATATCGATTTCAGTTTTTAAAGCTTTAAATTCCTAACATTTTTAGTAAGAATATTGCAGTTTTAATGGAATAGATTATTTTTTAACCAAATGGTACAATTTTCAATCAAGAAGATCAATTTTCTAAAAAAAAATATATATAATCTTTAACAAAATACATGAGATTTAAACTAGAAAAAGATTACTTTTCACCAAAAACAGAACAAATATTCGACAAAATAGTAAAATCCTCAACCAAAACGGATTAATTTTAATAAAACGTCTATTTAAAAAAAAATACATTTCGACCAACAAGACGAATTTTTAACTAAAAAGATTAACTTTCTACAAAAACTGAAACATTAAAAAAAATGTAACCAAGCAGATGAATATTCAACCAAGAACATTAATTTTTAACCAAGTAGATCTACTTTTAATCAAGTAGTTAAATTTTCAACCGAAAAATAGAAATTGTCAATCAAAAGTGTAATAGTTGATGTTGCAAATGAAAATATTTTGATTTTATATCAATAATAACCTAATTCGACCAAAAATAGAACGCATTTTTAACAAAATAGTTGAGTTTTAATCAATTTGTTAAATTTTCAACAAAAAAAGATAGTCCACAACAAACAAGATTAATTTTGAAACAAAGATAAAAGGAATTTTCATCAAAATAGTTCAATTTCAAACTAAAATTATTAATTTTTAACTGAAATGATCAGTGGTTAAGCAACAAAACCAAAAAAATGTAATGAAATTTGGTGCATTTTCAACTAAAAGATTGAATTTTGTAATCCAAAATGCAATAATTAATTTTTCAACCAAGAGAGACTAATTTTTAAGCAAACCGTTGCATTTTTAATACAAAAGACGACGTTTCTACCTAACGAGTTGAATTTTCAATTAAGAAAAATTTTTCAATAAAAAAAATAACTAAATTGTTGAGTTTTCCACTAAACAGTTGAATTTTTAACCAAAAGTTGCATTTTTGTACCAAAATAGTTATTTCAACTTAAAAAGACGGATTTTCAACAGTTACATTTTTAACCAAAAAGAGTAAGTTTTGAATAAAATTGTTCAATTTTTAGCAGAAAAAGTTAATTTTAAACCAAATAGGTAAACTTGCAGCCGAGAAAGATGAATTTTTAACAAAAATTTGCATTTTTATACAAGAAGAATGACTTCTTAACCAAATGGTTACATTTTTTTCAAAAAATAAAGTTTCAATAAAAAAGATGAATTCTCAACCAAAAATACAATATTAGGCTACTCGATTAAAAAGAATTGACGCGTCAAAAAATGTTTGATTTTTTTTGGGTTCTATTAATTCAGTACCCATGTAAGTGCAAAAAGGGAAAAAGTCGAATAGGAGAAAAGAAGCAATAAATAGGACATTATACTATTACATTATTTTGAAATTGTTATCGATTATTGAACAGAAAATCTTTTTAATGTCCATTCACCAACTAACCGTTTATCTCATTGCGATACCGTCACTAAAAATTTTGTTTTTCTCGAAACAGAATTTTTTTTGGGTATCAAACCTTTGTTTTCAAGTTTCGCATATCTCGGGCGCTAGTTTTCATTTTCGTGAAAAACTTAAAATCGATTTTCTCGGAATTCGTTTACTTTTCTGGATAAAAACATTGTTACCCTCGTTCAGGAACTCAATATCCTGGTAGCAAGTTTTTATTCAAACTGAAAATAAAATTTTTTTATCGCAATTCACAGCCGAGTCATCCTTAATTTATGGCTTTCTGAACATAAATTAGCACCGCGTTTTTTCGGAAGTGGATTTCTGTCTTTTAAATGAATGATGACTTCGATTTTTTTCTCCTAAAAAAATCATATTTCGAGGTATGGGAATGTATAATTTTGAACGCTTCAAGTTTGAATTTATTAATTTTTAAACTGTAGTTTCAAATTCAAATGTTAAAAGTGTGAGGAAAATTTCGCGATTAAATCTGTACAAATTTCATATTAAAAGCTTTGGTAGTCAGTTTTAAATTTCATAATTTTAGAAGTAAATATAAAAAATTTTGATTTAAAAAGCTAAAAATTGTGCAATTTCAAACATGGGATTATATTATAGCAATCTTGTTGTGTATTCTTTTTTTTTAATTGTCAATTTAATGTCTTGAAATTGTCCGACTTTTAGTTGATGATCTAAATGAATAAATCATTTCAAATTTAAAAACGTTTGATTGAAAAATTTTAACAATGGATAATAATTCTAAAGGAAGTTCTAAAAATTAAAGGATTTTAAAATAAAAAATTATAAATTTTATTGTTAAAAATCAAAATGTATCTAATTAAACTATCTAAATTTGATACTTGAGCAATTCAATAATTTCTACAATTTTGGATTTCTTAGTATACATGCTGAACGCGAAATTTTCTATACTTCCATTTCATGAGTTTCAATGTTGCAGTTAACATTGAATTGGTTGAATTTTGAGAAGAAGGTTTAATTAATAAAATTATTCAAATTTTGAATTAGTTAATTTTGAACGATTTTAATGATAAATACTACAGTTAAAATTCCATTAAATTTTAAATTACCCTACTCCCAAAATTCGCATTTAAAAATATTCAAATTTTAACATTTTTCAAATAGTTATATTTTTGACATTTTAATAGGATATCATTAAATTTCAAGATTCTTAAATCCAAAATATAATTGCTTCATTTTGGAATTAGAAATGTTACAATGCAGTTCTTTCAAATACAATTTTCAAAATTTAAGTCTGAAAGTTTTTAATTTTGCGAGCTTCTGTCGACTTGCGGAATTTAGCATATATGGAAAAGCTGTGGATTGAGAAAACAAAATTTTAACCAAATGGTTCAATTTGATTAAAAACGTTTGAATTTTTCATTAATTCTCATTAATTAATTTTATTAATTTTCAACTCAGAAATATTTTTCAGTCAAGGACAAAATAATTACCACTAAATTGTTGCATTTCCAACAAAACGTTGCCTTTTCATCAAAATAATTAAGTTTTCAAACAAAAAATAAAGATGAATTTTTAACCAAAAATATAATAGTTGGCTATTTAACTAAAAAGAAATGGTGCATCAAAAATATTTGGATTTTATTCTTGGGCTCTATTAATTGAGTTCGCATTTAAACAGAAAAACGAGAAAAATAGTTAAATAAGGGGAAGACTGTGAAGCCCGCAATAAATAAATAAAAATTTATAGAATAAAGAATAATAATTTAAATAAATATTGAATTAAATTTTTATTATTTTTAAAAAATCAGGTTAGAAAATTGAAAACGTTTCTAAGAAATGATGTTAATTTCCCACTGCACTTTCTGATTTCGGACTAAACACTTTTAAATTCGAACAATACAAAGTGTGTTTGTTGGATTACGCTAAATTTGAGACCCTGGACTGAAGTTAGCTTGAATTAAAAAAAAAAAAAAAAACGTCGAAGACAATGGGAGGTTTAATCGAATGAACTTTCCTACAGGTTAAGCGTTAAACGGTTAAAGGTAGAAATTTTTTGAATTGTTAAAACTAGGGGCAACCGAAATACGGAAGTCGTCACAAAATTTGAACATAATACTGAACAACGCATGCGTAAAACTTGACTGAATTTAAAGTTATTATTTGCTGTCGATCGTGAATCGGTCAAACACATTTCCTCTTGAAATTAAATTGGATCAAAATTCAATCTTTTCATTCTGTTCATCAAATATTTATAGAGTTACATATTTGTTTGCTCTATGAAAATTCTCCTTTTTTCTGTATGTATTATAGAGTTGAAATATATTCAGTTCTAATATTTATGGCGTAAAATATACAAATTAAATTTTAGAATTTTAATCCATAGGGTATCTAGTGACCTTGAAAACCTAAATCTCTCCTTGAATTTGGTTTAAACCTTGAAAACCTGGAAATCTCCTTGATTTTTTCACGAAAACCTTGAATTTTAATTATTATTTTTTTCTTTTAAAAATCTCGCTGCTGCAAATTTTTTTATCCCTCAAGATATAATTGATCTTTTGTTTATTACAGAATGAATAAAAATATTGCAAGACACTTTTTGTTGAGGTGTTCAACTTAGAAATTATAAAAATTATTAATTTAAAATTTCGATGTTAATTCAGTTTCAGAATTAGAATAAACAATGGCTATACGACGGATTTTTCAAGGGGTTGATCACTCGGTTTTTGAGCGTGCAACAGATTTCAAAAGGTTACAAAATATTTCTAAAGATTTCAAAAAATTTCAAAATATTTAAAATATCTTTAACATTTCATAAAGGTTTCACTGATGTTAGCGATTTAAAAAAAGGCCGCGCACGCCAGAATTCAGTAAAGATTTCACAGCAATTTCACAAAACAGTTTAAAACTTTAAAGATCTAAAGGATTTCAAAGATTTGAAAAAGGGACCAGATTTCAAAGATTTCAAAAATTTGTAACGATTTCAAGAGGTTTTAAAACATTTTAGAATATTTCAAAATATTTCAAATAATTCAATGAATTCAACGAATACAAAAGATTTTCCAAACAAAGATTCAAGAAAGATTTTATAAACATTTCAAAATATTTCACAAAGATTTCAAACATGCAAAAACGGCTTTTACGCTAAGTTAAACAATTTTCACAAAAATTCCCCAAAGATTTCGAAAATTTCATTAAGATTTGGAACATTTCACAAAGATTTTAAAACTTACAAGAAAGTTTAAAGATTAAAAAAAAGTATGTTAAACCACATTTCTAAGATTTCAAAACATGTCAAATATTTTAAACAATTTCAAAATTTTTTAGGAGATATCAAAAGTTTTGACTAAGATTTGTATTGATTTAAATAATTCCAAAGAAATCACAAAGATTTCAAAGCTTTTCAAAGATTTTAAATAACTTGAAAAATTTGTAGGAGATTTCAAAGGATTTCACAAAAGTTTCAAAGATTTCTTAAAACATTCATAAAGCTTTCAAAACAATACGAGAATTTCAAAGATTTCAATAAGAGTGCAGTGCACCAGATTTCAAGGATTTCAAAGAATTTCAAAGATTTTAAATGATTTGAAAATGTTTGACAATATTTCAAACGATTACAAAAGATATCTCAAATATTTTTAAAAATTCTTAAGGATTTCAAAACATTTCAAGAATCTCAAAGATTCCAAAAAGAGTACAGTACACCAGATTTCAAAGATTTCAAAACATTTACAAGATTTTTAATGATTTCAAAAGGTTTCAACAAATTTGAGAAGATTTGAAAATATTTTAATAATTCAATTGAACAGAAAAGATTTCACGAACAAAGATTAAAGAAACATTTCAAAAATATTTCAGATTTTATGAAGATTTAAAACAATTTCACAAAGTTTTCGTAGATTTCAACATGGGTACAGTACAACAGATTTCAAAGATTTAAAAACATTTCAAATATTTTAAACGATATCAAAATTTGTAATAAGATTTCAAATATTCTAGTGATTTTAAACGATCACAACAAATTTCATAAAGACTTCACAAATATTTCAAAAGACTTAGAGAAGATTTCACAGTTTCTTTAAAGAATTCATAAGGATTTCAAAATATTTTAAGCGATTTCAAAAGGTTTCAACACACAAAGATTTCAAGAATTTTAAAGATTTTACAAAAGCTTAAAAAATTGCCAAAAGATTTCTCAAAACTTTCATCGAAAGATTTCATAAAGACGACTTATGTTCGCAAAAAATTAAGAATTTGTTTATTTACGATTTGCCTTTCTTCAGAAATTTGTGGCCAATAAAAAATAAAGTGGCTCATTTTTACATGTATGACAAACGTTTATTTCATTATCTGATGTAAAAAAAAAGGAGACCTGGAAAATTTTGATTTTTTGACCTGGAAAAGACCTTGAATTTTGTTTCTAACAATCGCTAGACACCCTGATCCAGCACCCTTAAAATCTAATAATTTCTCAACCAGACTAGTATCTTTTTTATTTGAACAGAATTGTTTCAGCATGTCTTAAGCTGAATTTTCAATACTTTAAAACATTTATGCAAACATTTATCATTAAATATTTATTTTGAAAGAAAAAGGAAAATAAATTTAAAATTTAAAAAGCGCGCTAAGAAAGACTTCCGTATTCCGGTTGGCTTTACCAATCAGAAACGGTTAACACGAATTCCAACTTTCCCTAGATAAAAGATTTAGAAAAGATTTGAAAAAAATAATCTAAAATATTTAATATTTTATTTTCTTGAGCGCAATTTAAATTGATATTTTAGCGATGAAGCCTCACGAGATCCAGGAGAAATTAGGATTAACGAGAATACGAGATAGGAATTGGTATGTTCAACCATCCTGTGCCACAACGGGGGACGGACTGTATGAAGGCCTTACGTGGTTGACTAGCAATCATAAATTATGAACAAATAGTTAGTCACGTTCTGATGGTTTCAAGCAGGGATTACACGCCTGCCTCGTGTTTCAACTTAACCGTTACACAGATTGAGGCTCCAAGAAAAACAAAAAATCAGTAGAACTTTGTGTGATGAGAATCTTTCATCGATCGTAAAGCCAGCAAAGGCAAAAAAACGTTATATTTAATAATGTGGTGTTCTAGTATTATTGGCAGTAGGCAAACGTTGATTTACTATGAGCGAGGTACCAAAAAAAAAAGAGGGAAACTTGCGTGGAATTTCGTTATTAGCTTGTTTCTTCACGGTCTCTCCAGACTTACAATTAGAACCTTGTAATACGAAATAGAGTAAGTCTGGTCCAAAGCGACCCTGATCTAGCTTTTGTACATGTTTTCCGTGTATTGTTTTGAAATAGAAGTGCCCTATACATCAAAGGATGTACCTCGCGTCTATTGGGAATGGCCAAATTGCGACGCGCCATCTGGTGACAAAAATAAGAAGTAGAAAGAGTTCTAATTTTAAAGAGGCATTTTAATTTGCATATTAAACTGCTTTTACGATTGTTTGATGGATTTTTGGCCAAATATGAAAGTAAATTTCTCTTAATATTTATACATGCGATATTTACTATCTAAAAAATTTAACCTAAAAGTTAGGTTTGAATTTTTATTTCAAATACAATATTCTATTATTCATATTATTTGTATAATATGAATCAATTTTTGCGCCTTAAACTCCACAAAACAATAGTAAAAGCATTTTTATGCACAATTTAAACTGAATCTAATCCTAATCTTTCTAGTTCTGATGTTTGACACTAGATGGTGAAATGATCGATCGCCATTACCAATAATTTATCTTAAATTTTATGTGGATTTCTGACTGAGACTGTTTCATAAACAGTATCTGTAACTCCTTTCAGTATGTTGCACTCTATCAGATAAATTATATATACAAATTAGGAAATATATAGTTGAAAAGTTTGACCACGTATACCTGATAAATCTTGAAAAAAATCGGCAGCAATTGTCAAACTTTTGATCTATGTAGCTTCACATGGAGCGTCCAGGTACGTTAAATCGATATTCGACCATGAGCACTTGCCTCCATTCTCCCTGATTCCATGTACGTTACGAGTATTATAGAAGATTCTTTCCACATCAAGATACTATTTGCGGAGCGTGTATCTCTAAGATTGAAAATTTGTCACAATGAGGTGTATAAAATTGTTTGTTTAATAGTTAATAAGGTCCTTGTAAGCTAAAGTTCATAGGTTTACGGAGAACGATGAATAATATCACAGGGGCTTATTTATTCATTACCGTTAATAGCTCAAAGTACCAATAATACAAGCAACAAAACATAATCCTTATTATATTACGTTTTTTAATCTATTAAAATTTACTAAGTAATTTTAGACCTGACGACCATTGTTGTTGTATATTCCATGCACCAAAAAAAAAACATACTAGAATTTCATTCTAGATTCCTTTACTTTCCAAATTAAGAGTGCTTAACACAAGTATGTATTAAGCAATTATTTCTAAGCCTGTGCTTACTCAAAATTATCATGAACATTAAATTAGCTATTTTTCTAGGCAAAATTAATATTAAATTCAAAGGTTCCCTGCAAGTCAAGTTTTTTTTCTCATGATTCTGTGCCAAAAAGCCCGTTTGAAAATACAACGATATCTTTATTTATACAATCGAAAGAAAAAATTTAATTTTACATCGAAGTGTACAGCTTGTATAGCTCAAAAATAAATCTAGACATTTCAACTTCTCTGTGTGTAATATTCGTTCAGGATTTTTGATCTGCGAGGAATCTTTGCGTATTTGTCTATCCAAAGATTGGAGAAATCGCACAATCCCTAAAAAATACTCTTTATGTTAGTATTGCACTTGAAGAAAAGATTAAAAAACGACGCTGGTTTGATTATTTTGTACTCCTCCTTATTTACGCTTCGATCTTTTTTTTTCTTTGAAACATGGTGTAGTTAATTTTATAAGATCAAATTATTTACTGAAATTTTATTTTTTTACTTAGGTCCTCCCCTTTCCCAGCGGAGACGTATTTTTTCGAAGAGCTCTTGGTTATCTAGGATATTTATTTCTAAGTTTAATTTGGCACCCTCGTCGCTCACAAAGACTGGAATTATTCTAATATCCTCAATGTAATGAAAATTGTACATCCAGTTCATATGGCGACAGAAAGAAATTGTGCAGGTATACATTTATAATGTCCCAACGCAACGCGAGTGGTTAAATTAAAGAATTGTTCCACATTAGAATGTAATTGTACATAATATTGATTCTGTACTATTGATTGATAATACCTTTCTTAGTATTAATTACTCCTGGAACAATGTAACTTTACTTTAATGTTATTTAAACGAAAAACTTAATATACCATTCAGATTATAAACAAAGATCTACAATTTAACTCCCTTTTGCGAATAATTTCGGAATTAAACTTGCAATTTTTGGATGGGCAATAAGAATAAAATTCAAAATTATATCAAGTACTTTGCTCAAATAGAAAAAATTCAAAAAATGAAAAGGTTTTTCAAGTTGCCCATCAAGTCATTTAAGTGAGCATATTTTTTTAAGTCTGCTTCAAGTAATTTACTTAGTTTTTGTATGGGTTCAATATTCGAAGGACTTTTTGCCATTTTTTTAAATAGAGTAAAAAGGTAGGTTTTTCATTTTCTGTTGATAATGGTGTATTGAAAGTTGGAAAAAAATGGAGAGACTTAAAGAAGGCTTACTTTTTTTATGTTGCGTATAAATTGACATTAAATTTCTTGCGTAAAAGGAGGAGACTGCGTGCCAATATTGTAAAACGAATTCTACAGTTTTGTTTCTGTCACATTTTTGTAGTCTTTTTCTCAGAAAAAAAGATAACATTTTATATTCTATACCTTTGTTGAAGCAAATAAACCAGATCCATTTATCATACACACTTAAAAATTCCTGAATGATCAAAATAATTATTTTATATTTTATAATCTGCTCAATTACATAGAAACAAAGCTCAATATTAGTTATAAATTTCCATTCTATTAAAACTAGATTAGTTTATATAAAATCAAATTATCATTCCAAAAAATTGCATAGAAATAACTAAAACCTTTATTATTTTAATTATGTCTCAATATAAGTTTTTTTTTTTACTCAATATGTGAGCCTTTAATATTTTGATACGAAACAACGGAAAATTATAACGAGCACCATGTACAGTTTCCTTTAGGAGCCTCTAAATTACAAATGTACTGATGAAAGATATTTTTTTATTGGGTATTAACCTTAGTTACAAAAGCGACCTTCAATTCTTTAATTGTCCACAAATTATCATTCAAGATAAAGAATTGAAGTAGAGCTATCATTTATATTTATATAGAATAAAGCATAATAGATTTTTACAAAAATTAAAAAAAAACTATTTTTGGAAAGGAGTTTTTCAAAGTCTAAAAAGAAAGGACGCGTACGTTAACCAGCAATTTTTGAACAACAGCTCTGGTTTCATCCATCGAAAATTAAATTTTGAAGCAAAAGTATAAAAGATAAGAAAAAAGTGCGACGAGAAAATAATGACGGGCGTGTCATTTATTGATTTTTTTGTTACCACAGGGTAATCGTTATAGGAGAATGTCAGGAGAAAAATTATAAGGAAAAAAATGACAGAAGCAAATTGACACGCTACCTGTTATTATTCTCCTTTCATATTTTTTTCACATCACGTGACAGTTTATCTCAAGTTAACGTTTCCATAATGAATGTCACGTTTCCACAATGAACGTCCCGTTTCCGTTTTTGATCAAAAATAGATATCTAAAATGATCAATTGAAATTTTGATAATAAATAAAACTGGAGCCTTTTCTATGCTTTTTTTAATGGTTTTAAAGATTTTAGATAGAATATGCCAATATAATAGTGAATTCCTGAAATTTGAATGATTAAGAATTAGGTCAATTATAGTATAACTATAGACCCTGAAAGTTCATTTCATTATTTAAAATTGGCTAGAAACAAGTATAAAATAAAATGTTATCTCATACCATTGGGAGCATTTTAAATCGAAGTTTGTTGTTTAAAATAAAGCATTGCGCTAAAATGAAATATTAAACATTGATTGCTTTGAATTTTAAAACTGGAAATGGTACAGTATACAAGATCGTATGATTCCAAATTGAAATTGATACAAAAGTAGATTATCAAATTTAAAGATTCAATAATTCCGGAATTTCATGTTAAAGCTTCTATAACTATACAACTTTTAAGTAGAGTAGCCTTTGAAATTATCGACATTAGAACGGAAAAATTAAATAATTTCAATATATTACTTGAACCTTTAAAATTGTATATGTATAAAACTGCTTTTTCGAATTTTTTAAATTATATTATAATGAGAGCTGTTCTGCTTTTTATTCACTTATATATTGTATATCCAATTTTGGCAATATAGACAAAGTATCACATGTCTACCGTGTGTGACAGAATAACGTAATTATCAAAAACCAAAGGTTTGGGATTAAGTCTAAGATCCTCTTTCTGAAAGTTTTTTTTTCTATCTGAAATTTCTTCAGAAACAGGAAAACTGGAGTTTTAATGAGACATACACTGCAACCTGGATTTAAGAACAGTGTCGGGCATGACTTTTAATGGCCTCGGTCGTAAACACAAGGAATCCAAGCGTAAACATTCAGGGCGGTGTGAATCTTTGTCATTTTGAAAATATAATATTAAGCAACATACGCAGCATGTCCCGCGATGTCCGCATCAAGAAAATGCCGAGGACTGAAATTCTAAGAACTTCCTAATGCCAGGTTTCTTCAATCTAGGTTTCAAGTTACATTAAATTATGATTTTTTGAATTTTTAAATTCAAACGGATTATCACTCGAATCCAAGTTTTGCAGATTTATTGACATTGTATCAAGTGTTCTAACATTATCTGACGTTTTTCGGTAAACAACGTAAATATTCGCGTCAGAAATCCTGATTTTACATTCTCATCTAAAAATGTATTGTGAGATTACTGTAAAATTTTACCCACCCAGTTTATGTCAAATGCATGTTATGAATTGTAATAATATACATTTATGGAAATGTTATACAGGGTGGAAATGCTGGGGCTTACATACATGGCGAATTTGATGCTACCCGAATTGCACAACAGCAGAGAAGAAGCCATTGTACAGGGGTATTTTCATATTTCGCGCCTTTGAAGTTGCATTCGGATCGGCCATTCGGTCAAGTCCGTGAATCTTCGGATCAAGTTTATGATAATTTCCATCAGACTCATCTCTGGTTTCCACCAGCCCTATGCATCGCCCGTGTATGCTTATGTAGTAGTTGTTATTTTAGCATCCGGAGGGGCGTCGTAGTTCAGATAAATCCAATAGATGGTGCGCCGATCAGGTGAGCCAAAAAAATGCATCAAAACATGTAATTTAAAATGAGTAAAATCGAATATAAGGATGAGTATTTTGAAAACAGTTTGAATTTTATTCATATTTTTCCGTTATTTATTTCGCTAATATAATTAAATAATTTTATAAACAACTGTAATTGTTGAAAATTTCAAAAATTGATTGATAATATTCTTGAGTAATAATAATAATAATAATAGTAATAACAATATTTAATCATTAGCCTTATAATATACTCTTTTATCTATTCATCTATACATTTACACTGTCTAAAAAATATATATTTATATATAATTTGTTTATAGTCAGGGTGGCGACTTGAGCGGGAAACTGGGAGACTTGGAAAAAACCACGAAATAACCGGAAATTGAATTAAAAAATAGTTAATTTACTTTGTCTACGGTTGCAGAGCATATGATTGAAAACAGTTATTGTTTTAATTATAGGAAAGGGACAAAGAGGGGGAATTAAAGAAAATAAAACTGAAATTCAGGAGAAAGGACTTTCAAAAATCCCTGTTCCCTTCTTCCGAAGTTTAAAAAAAGAGAGTGCTTCAAGTAGTTTTTAGAGTAGAAGTATTCTCTCGAAAAGGAAATATTTCTAAATTACAATATAATTTGTTTTTTACATTTTTCGTTAAGAATTTACCTTTTTTTTAAAAAAAAAATTCAACTACTTGCGGTTAGAAGCTGAACTCTTGTTAAAAATTAATTTTGTTGGAAGTTATCATTTGAATTGAAAATTGATCTATTTTTAAAAATGTAACTGGTTTGTCGAAAATCAATTTTTTATCTAAAAATTGTAATATTCCCTTATAAAATTTAATTATTTCGGGTGAAAAACGGACCTTTTCTAGTTCAAAATTCAACAACTTGGATGTAAATTCATTTTTTTAGATTAAAAATTTGTTTATTTCGCCAAAAATTGGCGTGTGTTGTTAAAAAATCGACTTTTTTGGTAGGAAATGAGTTTTTTCTTTGAAAGTTAATCTTCTTATTTAAAAATTCTTCTGTTTGGTTGAGAATTTAAGTATTTACCAGTGAAATATTCATCATTTTAGTTAAAAATTCATCTTTTAGGGTACACATAAATTTTCTTAGTTGAAAAATAAACTCGTTTGTTGAAAATTAATTTTTTTAAATTGAAGATTCATCATTTTTATTTAAAATTCATTTTTTGACAGAGAATTTATTTGTTCAATTTTTGGTTGAAGAATGGTCTTTTTAGTTTAAAATTCGTCTTTTTTTATTCAACATTGGTTTTGTTGACTTGAAATTTAATTATTTAAGGTTTGATTGACAATTGATTTATTTTTGTAAAACATATTTTGTTTTAGATTTTGATTTAGATTTTGATTTAGATGGTTAAAAAACATTTATTTAAACAAGATAAATATAGAAAAATAAGAAACGAAATTAACATACAGTGGACATTACACTTCCATCTGGCCACTTTCCCAAAAGTGTTGTTCACAAACTGTATTTCTGTCATCTCTGCGAATAGCCTGTTGCCACCGTTTAATTTCTTTGGGATCTTGTGGCACAAGAAAAAAATTAAACTTCTCCGAATTTCTGGTATAGCGAGACGTACAACCCGGAGCTACACATTTTAATCCCATTATTTTGCACTATCAATTAGAAAAAACTCTCAACACAATAAATAATTTACTCGGCTACAAGTTGTTATAATTTAAACTTTCAATTTTACATATTTTTCTCAAATAAAACACTTTTAATAGGAAATTTACCACTTTTGCCAATACAAGTGAATGCAAAAGATGCAAAACACAGGCTTACCTGATCGGAGCACCATCTATTAGATTTATTTGAACTACGATATCCCTCCGGATGCTAAGAGAACAGAAAAGTGGTGGCGTGGCGGGGTTGAATCCACGGGAGAGGGGAGAATTCCATTAGTGGGGAGAGCCGCCATATTACGATGTGCCGTTTGATAATGCACGCGAGCATTTTTGCCGACAAACTGTGCATGAAAATATAAACATGTGGGCGCTGCCATGTTTGTCGCGGGACATCAAAAGGTGGCGGACCTCCCCCCTCATTGCATCAACCCCGCAATGGCATGCCTAGTCCCTTGTTTCCTATGTCCATGGGTAGCGATGCATGGGGTTGGTTTCCATGGTTGCGTTCGAAACTTCAAATAGATACAAGTGTCAAAACAATATAGGTTATGTTACATAGTAATTACAAATAATAAAGAAAGAGTCCTGTGCTCTAGTTGCTCCTCTGTAGATGAAATCTACATGTTTTTATTATTATTTCCTTATTGTTAAATATTAATAACGATTTTTCATTATTTATAATAAATCTGAATTTTTAATAATCAATTTTACTAGTACTTTTAAGATTTTTACCCCAAGTCAGATTTCTCAAATTCCCTCTACTTCGGATGTTTAAATAATTAGGTTTTTTTAAGAATTAGCAAAAGTGGCTTATATGGCCTTCAAGCGCGATTATTTTTCTTTAGTCCCGTTTTGTTTTTTTAAATTGGTCAATTTCTTGAAAAACTACGTTACTTTTTATAAAAAAGTCAATTTTGCGGAATTTCCAGGTTTTTTTCATATTTACCAAATTATTCAACATTTTTTGAAAAATTAAGAGAATACTGTTATTACGATTATTTTCGACACTAAAAAGCGAAGAAAACGCGCTATATTAAAGTTGTTTCACTGCACATAGAAAGCATTGTGCCACGGTACAAGTTTAGGATGTAGCGGAACCTCGGTTTACCATTAGAGGATGAGCCAGCTCAGTTTACCAGTCTAGGGTTAAAAATTGGGGTTGTTAAATTGCTTTGAAATTTTTATTGATACACCGATACCATCGAAAGTATTTAGAATTAATTTTAGGCGCTGATCAAATGCCAATTTGGAAATCAGATCCAGATATAGCAAGTTAGAAAATGAAATAATTTTTTTTTTTTATTTGGATGTAATTATCGGCCTAAAATTTCTCTTCTAGATTTAGTACTACACGAAAAAACGGTATCCGTAAAAAAGTCACGTACTTATAGCTAGGTCTCGGATACGGGATAAAAAAATCAAACATTAAATCCTTAATTCTATGAAAAATGTATGAATAAATTTAGAACTTTTTTACGAACAGTTCGAATTTCCTACGAACAGTTCCTGAAAATTTTAGACTTGAATATAAAAAGGGATACATTTTATTTGTGCGATTTAATTTATCCATATAAATTCGCACAACTCTGAGGATTTGAAACTTCGAACTCGATAGTTTCTAAACATAAACCATGAGTGTGTAAACACGCGCAGCCATCAAGGCTGAACAATGTAGGTATAATAAAAATTCTAACCACTTATCCGACGAATTCACTACACATACGCGTGACATACGCACTGAGCGGGTGGGGAAGAGTGTGTGCGGGCCACGTTAAGGCGAAACTACGTCCGTGTTCCCAGATTTGTCGGACAAACTCGTGAGTGCTCTGTGAAACCTATCCCAATCATTCATAATATTTTTCTGATTATTTACGGAAAAAAAGTGATGAGCAGTTTTAGATTTGTCATATCGAGTTCGTCAATTCTTTCTCAAAATTCGAAGATTATTTACGAAATTACATCAATTTATCAATGAATTTTTTTTTATATCCGAGACCTAGCTACTAATTCGTGACTTTTTTCCGTGTAATACAATCCTATCACCAACGAGTCTTTAATTTATTTCAGTGGTTGATCAACCCAAATTTTGGGATGAGGTCCAGAGAAAACATTTTCGAAAATAAAATAAATTCCTAAGAACTTTAATAATTAAAATTCGGAGTTCTAAAATTGCTTCGAGATTTTTTTTCTCACCGATACCATCAAAATGACTTAAAATTGATTTTAGGGGCTGATCAAATGCCAGTTTTGAAATCAGATGCAGATATATCAATTTCGAAAATAAAATAATTTTAAAAAAAATTGGAATGAAAATTCTTCCTAAAAATTTCTCTTCTAGATTTAGTACTGATACATTCCTATCCTCAGCGAGTCTATAATTTATTTCAGTGATTGATCAACCCAAATTTTGCGATGAGTTCCAGAGAAAACATTTTCAAAAAGAAAATAAATTCCTAAGAACTTCAATAAATAAAATTCGGACTTGTTAAATTGCTTCGAGATTTTTTTGCTCAACGATACCATCAAAATGACTTAAAATTGATTTTAGAGGTTGATCAAATGCCAGTTTTGAAATTAGATACAGATATATTAATTTCGAAAATAAAATCATTTAAAAAAAAATTGGAATGAAAATTCCTGCTTAAAATTTCTCTTCTAGATTTAGTACTGATACACTCATATCCTCAGCGAGTCTTTAAATTATTTCAATGGTTTATCAAACCAAATTTTGAGATGAGGTGCAGAGAAAACATCTTCGAAAATAAAATAAATTCCTAAGAACTTTAATAATTAAAATTCGGACTTGTTAAATTGCTTCGAGATTTTTTTGGTCACCGATACCGTCAAAATTACTTAAAATTGATTTTAGGGGCTGATCAAATGCCAGTTTGGAAATCAGATCCAAATATAGCAAGTTCGAAAATAAAATAATTTTAAAAAAAATTGGAATGAAAATTCCTACTTAAAATTTCTATTCTAGATTTAGTACTGATACACTCCTATCCTCAGCGAGTCTATAATTTATTTCAGTGGTTGATCAACCCAAATTTTGGGATGAGGTCCAGATAAATTATTTTCGAAAATAAAATAAATTCCTAAGAACTTTAATAATTAAAATTCGGACTTGTTAAATTGCTTAGAGATATCGATGGATACGCCTGTACCATCGAAATGAATCAGATTATTAATTTTAGGCTGATCAATCCCCAGTCTTGGTCCAGAGATCAACCATGTTTATTGAAACACACCAAGTCGAAATGCACTAATTCCATCTGCATTTGCTGATCTGTATTTCTTCTAGATTCGATCTGTAAACAAGAAAAAAAGATAATCTATTATAAATTCATAAATTTTTAACTTATTAAACTGATTATAAAGTAATGATTGTTAAATTGACAATAATGAATTATTATTTAAATTATTACTGCCGAAACTGTCAGTGATAAACATACAAAACCACAAAACATTTCTTTGGTTAAGAATAATCAATCTAAAGTATAATAAACATGTCGGGCCGATATGTAATTATTTCGAGGTTATGTTCATATTTACGTGTTTGTCTTAATCGCTGTAAATAAATGTAGGTAATGTCAGTTTAAAGTTTACGCATGTAATATTTCATTCGCTTTATTCAAAACATATCCTGTCTATCCATAACATACCTGTTCTTATGCCGTAAATAAGCGGTAAACACAATTCACTCTTCCCCACTGGAAGCGCAAGATACTATTACTATTTTATGGTATTTGTCACTCAGTAGACATTCCATTATGTTATTGGCACAGAAAAAAATTGACGTTTACTTCTCAGTTCACATGTCTCACTTCATTATCAATTAAACACTTTTATTATTTGTAATTACTATGTGACATAACCTATATTGTTTTGACACTTGCATCCATTTGAAGTTTCGAACGCAACTATGGAAACTACGGTAAACTTGATCCGAAGATGCACGGACTTGACCGAATGGCCGATCCGAATTCAACTTTAAAGGTGCGAAATATGAAAATACCCCTGTACAATGGCTTCTTCCCTGCTATTGTATAATTCAGGTAGCATCAAGTTCACCATGTATGTAAGCCCCAGCGTGTCTACCCTGTATAATTTGAGGAACAAATTCAAGTGTGAAGCACGAGATATGTCCCGATAATAAGCGTTGAATAGAGAAAAATTAATATTTTCATATTTCAGCGTAAAATTGAAGAATGTTATTATATTCTTTTGAATGCTAATTGTACCGATAGGCGCACCTCACATATATGTCTTGTATTCTGCAAAAGTGTCCATATCTGAGTTTATTTAATTCCTTTTAATCAGTTCACAAAATATTTATATAGAATTGTTTTAATTCCTTCATATGTGGAATATAAGTTTTGACATTTTAATTCTAATCAATTCAAGTATGCCTCTACATTAATACTTTTTTTAACACGTGTAAATGAATGATTAATATACACATAAATATAAAATTGAATATTTTCCTAATTTATAAATTATAAAACAATTTTGAAAAAATGGGTTAAATGAATGCTTCCGTTAAACATTACTAAGTCGATTGAGAGGCATAGGATTTGCAATTTTTCTTTTTTTGTTGGAGGAATTTGAAAGGGAGGAAAAATCGCATATTCATAGGAATGCATGAACAAACAAAAAAATCGAATCTAGAATAGAATAGTTAGTTTTTTAAACAAAGAAATTAATACACAAACAACAATAATAATAGTCCACTAAAAAGATAAACTTTTAACCCTTTAAATTTTGCATTAAAAAGGATAATTTTTTAACAAAATGACGGAAAGGATAAAGTTTTCTAAAAAAGAGGAAATTTCAAACAAATTAATTTGCAACAAAAAAAGAATTTTCCTAAAAATGGGTGAATTTTTAACCAAGAATGCTATTGTAATATTTTCGGTAAAAAAGTAGTAATAAAAGAAAAACGAAGTTTAAAACAAAATATTTTAATTTTTAACCAAAAGGATTTTGAACAAAATTGGTAAATATGAAACCATTTTCAAGCAAGAGGAAGAATATTTTACCGAAAAAGACGAATTTCCAAAAAATACATGAATTTTGAACCAGAGAGTTGAATTTGTCAATTGAAAAGGATAATTTTTTAGTCGGAAATGGAATAGTTCAATTATTATTTTTAAAAATAATTTTCGAAAAAAATACGAATTTTCAACTAAAAAATGACACTTTCTAACTGAAAATTGTAGTTTCTACTTAAGGGCATAGTGATACTTAGAAAATTGTCGATTTTACCAGTTTTAGGTTCCCCCGGCTTTTTTTCAAGAATAATAAATATTTTGTCTTAAAAATTTGGGAAATGATAGCTAACATGCTAACGGACGTCCCCACACACTTTTTTTGTAGGCTAATTCAAAAAAGTTTTAATTTAGAAAAATGTGATTAATTTGTATAGCGCTTAGGAAATAGTATCGATTTTTTCAGTGTTAGATTCCCCCGGTTTTTTTCCTAGGATAAGAAATATTTTGCCTTCAAATTATGGGAAATGATAGCGAACATGCAAACGGACGTCCCCACACACTTTTTTTGTGTTTTTTTTTTATCAAAAATTTTTTGATATTGCTAACAACGTGTGTATATTTCGAGGTTGTATGTGTTGCAATTCTCCCGAGCGTTACTTCCAAACTACACAATATTTTTGGCCAAAAACTTTGGACTTGCAAATAAACGTAGTAACTAATCTCCCAGAACTAACCTTGTTTGCAGACAATCAAAAAAGTTTATTTCATAAATAATTACGAGATTATCAGAAAGGCAGAGAAGAAAAATGACGTAACCTCAAAGTAATGCATATGCATAAAATTTTTATTTAGTACAATAAATTTTTTGTTATTATCCCTCAAAAAAGAGTCCGGGGACGTCCGTTTTTTTTCTGTAGAAAAAAAAAACAATTTCTACACACAAAAAAAAGAAGAATATTGAACCAAAATTAGAAAGGAATTTTAAACGAAAAATGTTCAAGCAAAAACAAAAGCAATTACCAATAAAATTCTATATTAATAAATTTAGAAATGTATTTTAATCTAAAAAGAATCAATATTCCACCAAAAATGAAAAAGTTCAATTGTCGGATAAAAAAATTGAATATTCAACAAAATAGTTCAATTTCTAACCAAATAATGAATGTAAAAAGATAAAGAGTAATATTTTTCCATAAAAGAAGAATTGTCAGTAAAATACATGAATTTTCAACCACATAGATGAAGTTTCAACTAAAAAAGTTAATGTTTCAATAAAAAATAAAATCGTTAAATTTTTAGTAAAAAATATGATAAATAATCATATTTTTGTCCAACTTGACTCTTTTTTTATTCTTCATTGCAATTAAACGTATAAAATAAATAAAATAAAATAAAAAATGTCAAGATAATAAATCAATATCAACAAATGTTTCATTATAGACCATGTATACAAAAAAAGATTAAAATCAAAATTATGAATACATTAACCTGGTCAAAAAACCTAACATCAATTATAAATATAAAATAAAAAGTATATAGTTTAGGGACTCCGGATTCTAAAACAATGTTGCCCTGCCCTGGCGGACCGAAGGAACTAAAGGGAGCCTCTACAAAGTATCCGTAAAGATCCCATTCGGTTCCTTTTTAAAAAACCCCGAAAAAACAGCAAAACCAACTTCTAAATGATTGAAATTCGGATTCTACGTTAAAAATCCCTATAGAAGATCATGGAATAATCGCAATAGTTTTTTTCAATGGTGAAAAGTTTAAAAAAATAAGACGTATAACGCCTGTTGACTGCTACACTTCAAACGCATCGCCTCTAAGTAGCAGTCAACAGGCGTTATACGTCTTATATTTTTCTTAACTTTTTACCGCTGCAAAAAAATACTATTGCGATTATTCCGTGACCTTCTATAGGGAATTTTAACGAATAATCCGAATTTCAACAATTTAAAAGTTGATTTTGCTGTTTTTCGAGTTTTTTAAAAAGAAACCGTATGGGGACTTAATGAGGTCTTTACGGGTACTTTGTAGAGGCTCCATTCGGTTCCTTCGGCCTGCCAGGGTGGGGCATGAAAAAATGTATTAAATTTTTGATTATTTGAAAAGTGTCCAATTTGACACATTTTTTATCTTACACATATTAAAAGCGACCTTGGCAGATTTTTTTAATTTTTGTATTTGTCCGATAATCGGGAATTTAATTTGCATTTTATTTTATACTCCCTGTGCAATATGTCTTTAAATATTTTCTCCGAAAATGGCAAACTGTTTCAATTTTATAATAAAACTGATGGTTTGATACATGGGCAGGTTTTGTAAAATTAGACACTTTTCCGACGATCCCAAATTTACTGTAAAATTTTAATTTAAAACCCTTAAGTTGGTTGCAAATTTAACTTGAAATTCTTTTATATCTTCCGGGTAATTTGTTTCGGTACCCGAAGTCAAAAAAGAGTACAGTTTTTTCTTTCCAGAGAATATTTAAATGTTTTGAAATATTTATTATTGCGATTTCATTATTTTTTTCGTACAATTAATTGGCATAAATCAATATAAAAATTGATTTTGTAAACATAATTTTTTATCGTCATTCAACAGCTACAAAATGCATATAAATTCGTCTGAATCTTCAATCAGAATGTCAGACATTAATGGATTCCAATCATTTTAATTATTTGTTATAAAAAAGCGCGCACCAAGATTTTCGTGAGGAAATATTTCAAAATCAAGTATTGTTGACACTCACAGGCACAATAGATAAGCAATGAGTCAATATGCTTATTTTATTTTTGGTGTGAGTTTCATTGGGCTTTCCCATATTGCGTTTCTTATAAACATATGACGCTAAATGAATGTCCCCAGAACGTGAGCTCCCCCTCCCCCCCCCACCACTTTAATATTTCGTTAAAACTTAGATTTTTTTCGGTTAATAATCATTTTAACTTTATCTTTTTTTTGTTGACAATTCAAGTATGTAGTTCAAAATTCATTTATTTTGTTTAGAATTTGTCCTTTTAGAAGAATATTTCTCTTCTTGTTTGTAAAGAGTGTCGCCAAAGTTCGCCTATTTTTTGAAACTCCCTAGCGACCTAGTAAAAAATATAAAAATACGTTACAGGTATCAAATTACTCGTCATTGAAAATCAAAATGAGCATCGCTTTTCGTTTCTTAATTTTTTTCAATTACCTCTACTTAGGGGTTGATGAGACCCCAGAAAAATCAAAAAATAGAAAATACCACTAATTATAATATCTTTCTTCTCATCAACCTCTTATGAACGAAGAAAATAATTTATTTGACTTTTATACGGTTTATTTTATAGCAAAAATACAATGAAAAATGATTTTATAATTAGTGGTATTTCCTATTTTTTAATTATTTTCCGGTATTATTTCCGGTAAATAATAAATAGGGGCAATTTAAAAAAAAAAGGAAAAGCAATGCTCACTTTGGTTTTTAATGACGATTAATTTGACACCTGTACCATATTTTTATATTTTTCCACCAGGTCGCTAGCGAGGTTCAAAAAATAGGCGAAAAAATAGCATATCTTGGCGTAACTCTTTATTTCGTTGGTAGAAAATTTCACTATTTTGTTGCAGATTAGATCGTTTTTTTTATTCAAAATCAATTTTTTGAACTGAAAGTCGAGCTGTTCCATTTTTGGTTAAAAATTAATCTTTTTTACTTCAAAATTAATTTTCGTAGAAAATCGAACTATTTTGTTAAAAATTTCATTTTCTCCGAAAATTGAACTAGTCCATCCCTTATGAAAAAGAAGTATTAGTAAGTATTGGATCTAATACTTTTTTAACGAATAAGTAATGGAAATAAATTTTTTTTTCGCGAAAAAGTACTGGATCCAATGCTTACCAATGATTCTTTTTTATAAGAGATCTTTGGTTGAATACTTATTGTTTTAGCAGCATGTAACAGAGCCGACTCAAACACACTCTACGCTTGCATGTGTTTCTCCCAGATGGGAAAGTGGTGGGGGCCGAAAAACCCCACGTACTGGAGACACTGAAACCGGCATTCAACCTGCATTTGCACTCATTGAATTTTTCATAAAATGTAGACAAATGATAAAACATTAACATACCAAATTATTAAGCTATTTTATGTGCTTCTAATTTGTGTTAAATGTGAACTAAAAAAGGCTCCCAAAACCGAACCGGCACCGATGAGTTATTGAAGCCTTGAGAAACATTATACTTTTTAATGTAATTACTAATTACTTGTAAAATTTCTAATCCGACTTTGCATAACAACACAATATTGTATTCTAGTTTTAGATTTTTTGTTAATAATGATATATAAGCTTGACGATTCCAGGTACTCTAATAATATTCTTTATTAAGGGTGGGAGGCCTACACGAAGTTGAGCCAGTTCTTTTTTTTGTATTCGGCTAATTTTACCGGTTTCCATGTCCATTACCACCCGTTTTTGTGATGCACTGTATAGACCACGTGCATAGTTATTATGGTCCACAATTCCAAGGATGGCTCGATTGGAGTTTGATAATGTAAGAAGAACTTCTTCCCTTGGTTGCAGATTACGATAATCTTTGTATCCTGCTATTCCCACTCGAAGAATTGTTTTATGATCTTGAGGAATTAAAGAGACTAGTTGTAATCTTAATCGTTGCTGACGACCAGGAGATTCAACAGAAGAAGTCATCATGACAGGAGATTGTGTGGCAAGTTCCGATGGCCTGGTAAGTTCTAATGGGCGAGCAGGAGATGCCCTGATAGGAGATTTTGTGGCATTTTCTGAAGGGCTGGTAAATTCTAAAGGCCTGTTAGGAGAGCGTGTTTCAGGTGATTGTATGGCAAGTTCCGAAGGTCTGGTAATTTCCCACGACCTGGCAGGAGAATTTGTGTTAGGAGAAGGCCCGGCAGGAGTATGAGGTCTGTCAGGATAAAAGGGTCCGCCATAAAAAGATTCATAATAAGTTCGTACGCCATTAGGTAAAGTGTCGAATTGCGAACCTATTTCTGCAAGAGAAAATATAAATACTTAAATTTTAATAATTACTTGATAGAATATTCGTTGGTAATAGTTAATGGAATATTAGGTCTGAAAAGTCTCTAGTCGATGCCAGAATGACTTCATGAAAGTATGAATAAAAACGAAATTCACTTCGTTCGCAGAACTTGGGTCACAGAACAGAATAATATCAGGTATCTATCAATACCAGTGGATTAATTCACTCATTGACAAAACATAAACCTTCGATAAAGACGTGAACTTTTATTTGCGATAGCATTCACACACACGAAATAAATATTTCGTTTCTTTTTTAACCCTTTGAAGCATAAATTTTTCCTTGCAGTCAAATTCCTTAAAACTGGATATAGAAGAATTTTCGAGGGTGCTAATTTTTACAATCGCAGTTCTAATATGGCAGAATGAGAATGGGGAAGTGATCGTAATTGCCCCAAAAAAATCCCTCGAGGGTTTTCAGGGTCGCTCAACATGATTCAGTTGTCAGAATTTCGAGATTCCAGATGGCGGACGAAAAATATGAAAATTGATCCGATTCGTTTAATATTTGTTACTCGAGAGTTTTCGGGGTAGCTGAGAAGGAATCCAACATCCGAATTGAAAAATTTTAAATGGCGGATCTAATATGGCGAAAAGAAAATGGAACTAAAATCTCGAAACGTCCTCGTCGTTATTTCAGGGTAACGCAAAGAGCAAGACCAATCTAGGCATTTTTTTGCAGAATTCAGAAAATGCATTCTGCATATTTAATTTTGTGATTCTGACATTGAATTCGTTTTCATCGACCCCGAGAACACCCCAGTGATAAATTTCGAGCAAATCAGATCAGTTTTTATATTTTCAGTTCGCCATATTGGATCCGCAATCTAAAATTTTACAATTCTGACGTTGGATTTATTTGCGGCAACCTCGAAGACCTTCGAGAAAAAATTTTAGATGTTTCAGATCTATATTTATATTTCCAGTCCACCATATTAAATCTGCCATTTTGAATTTTACAATTCTGACGTTGGATTCGTTTTCAGCGACCCAGAACACTCAAGATTACCACCCCAATAACACGGAACGTTCCGGGAACCTTTGGAACCTGGAACGTTCCGAAGGTTCCCGCGAAACATTCCGTGCTATTAGGGCGAGTGTCACATTTCGAGTCCCCATAAACTTCCCACAACTACACTTATTCTATGAAAACAGGCATTTTGAACGCTTTGTTTATTTATAGCGTTTGCTCTATTCGCAGAATCACCATGATCCCTCTTCAAACCTTAACATTGACATCTTAGAAGTCAAAGTATGCAAAGAACATTGCATCGGTATCTCAAAAATTGGCTGTAAATCTTGAATAAACGATTCAAAGGAAGTGTATCATATACGACACGCTGTGTCGCGAAGGGTTAATTCATGAATATTTTGTTCCTAGAAATAAAAAATCCATTATTGTCAAAGATCAGACAATCGCGACAAATAAATTTCTAAAACTATGCTAATAGCAATTCAGATTTCTCACGTAAAGAAATAGTTTTTTAAAAACATCCAAGTTATTTTTTCATGTAAATAGTAGGTAATAGCAGTTGTACCGAATTTCAGTGGTTATGCAACCATTGGTGTCGCATTCTCCGTCGAAAAAACCCCGCTTCTAATTTTCACTTGTTAATTCATACATCATAATAAAACTCCCAGACAACATATAACTTTTATTGTTTTTATTTTCGTACTTTTCAATGCAGAATGATTTATATTTCTCTTGAGATAATTATTATGAGGATAAAGAGACTTCTGTGTGTCTTACATGCCAATTTTAATGTTAGTTTTTTATGCAAGTAATTTATATTCTTATGTAGCAGAACAGCTTAAAAAAACAAGAAACCTTTTTTCAATTTTTTTATATATTATGTTGGGAATATGGTCCACAGTGTAAACTTTAAAGAATTGATAAATACGAAAATTTACAGGGATGAATTTAAAATCATTTTATTCTAAACCACCACGTTATGAGCCTGTCACGCCCCCAGAAAAGTGAGCGTTAAAATGAATCTTTAACACGCACACACACATATACACATATACATATACATATATATATATATATATATATTTATAACTTTAACTTGGAATTAACTGCAGTGAAACTCTTCTATAGCGCCGATTTTGGGGTTGACGGTAGGTGGAAACTTACTCATTATAGCCCGTTCCGCTTTTGTTTGTTCACGCTTAAGTTCTCACCTAAGTGACAACCGCACATTCCGCGCACCCCGTGCAGCTCCTGTCACACCTGCGTGCGGCGTGGCGTCAATTCTTGGGAGGGCTATAGGAGGGTTTCAATATTCACAGGACGACGAGAAAAATCCAGGCCTGCGGCTATGGTTTTTAATGCATTAGCAAAACCGTGGCCTATGGCTATGGTTTTACTACTCGTCTTGCGAACATTGACCTCCCCGCGGTAAAGACGTGTCTAAACCTACTTGTGATGTAATATACTATTTTTCCAACAGTCAAAAAACTGAACTACAATGTTTTACAGGAATTTTTTCGATTCATCTGAAAATGGCGTCTGCAAAAATATATAAACCTTAAGTTTTCTAGTCGTTTTCTTAAGCTTTCTTATCGTTTAAAAGTATCGTGAATCCTGGATTTAGTGATCCTGGATTTAAGGTTTCTGAGAATTGACGCCGCGCCGCGGGTATTGGTGAGAGGAGCTGCGGAATGTCAGGTGTCCAGTAAAGTGTGGCAAAAGAGGATCGTTGCTGTAAGACAGTGGTCGGCACGCTCTTGACAAAGTTAGGGTAACCTAACTGGGCTGGCTAACGACCTACTTTCTGGACAGGAACCTGTGAGCTTGGGCAGACCATGCCTTTTCTCAGGGGTGACAACAGCACCATCTGACATGTGTAATATATATCTCGAAGTACTATCTCGAAGTTATTGGAACAATTTGAATGAAAAGAGCATTCAATAC
The DNA here is from genome assembly GCF_010883055.1 of Belonocnema kinseyi. Lineage (NCBI taxonomy): Eukaryota > Metazoa > Arthropoda > Insecta > Hymenoptera > Cynipidae > Belonocnema > Belonocnema kinseyi. The sequence continues at coordinate 67,213,162 of NC_046658.1, forward strand.
CAATTCATTTTAATCAAAAATAATACTCTACGGTTTAAGATTAATTATTATTTACTATAAGATTTCTTGTCAATAATTTATTGAAATTCAATTTTCTTCTGCATAGTTCCCAAATTTCGGCGCTGTCGTAACTACCCACAAGGGGTATTCGATGAAGAAGTATTGGATAGATAGGGAGAATGATCGTTTCGAAACGAAAAGTATGACCAGTCATTGGAACACTAACAAATCGTACCTGTCTACCTCACATGATAGAAAGAGAGGTCCGATCGACTTCAAGCATTGGTATCCCCCTGCATTGTTTTTAACTGAAACTATCAAAAGGGTTAAAGTGAGAATTGGGAACACTGTCTTTTTCGTGGACATTTAATCTAGTCATTCATTGTGCGCTATACGCAAAAGTGCGTGCTTCCCACTTTAAGTGTGTTGCGAGGTGTTTTGTTCAAATAAAGTGATGTACTTTTGAAGGCTGCCTTTTACGAACTGTTTAATCAAGCAAGCGACAAAATATCTGGAGACACATTTATTTTAAATTGTAACAGCAAAATTTCTTTCTCATTTCCTTAAGCCCTGCATTTATGGTCACCATTAATCCTAAATCCAAAACTTTATCCAGGATTCACTGCAGTTTTTCATTAAAGATAGATTGTAATATATTTGCACGCGAAATTTGGTTCGGGTATATTATTATATTCACCAATGGAATTAAGAATGAACACCAAGGTGCAGGCCCGAGTAGTAACTGTTCCCATTGTTTCCAAGCAGAGGAGAAACTGTGGTTAAATAAAGAATTTGGTTATCAGTGTAACTAATAAATATTCTCATACTTTATTATAGTATATACATATAATAATATAGGCATACTGTAATCGTTCTAGCATGGGTTACAGGCATAAATAAGGTTGTTCTTCTGAAATGTTTACATTTCATAAATAAATGCATGTAAAAAAATGTATACAATAAAATCCAGTGGCGTAATCGAGGCCTCGCGGATACTGATTTCAAAGCCTGGTGGAGACAGACCATTTTCTGAACTCACAAAAATGGTTCTACATGTAGTATGATTTGAAAATATATGTATGACAATGGATCATGGATTATATTATGATTCAGATATTTCTGACTACATTAAATCATGTTCGTGGGCTTTTCCTAAATTGTGAATTGATTTTGTTGACCGAATTCATTTCCAATCGCACAAACAGATGTTCAAGTCACATAATTATTTTCCACTCAAATATGTTTTTTTCAAAGGTATTCAGACCACAGTAAACCCCAGGAATAAATTTTATCTTTTAAAAAGATAAAAACGTTGCATCACGTTTATCATCACGGTTATATGTCAGACGGCTGCGTCTATTTTCACAGAAAAAATGTTCTTTACAAATTTAAAAATCCACGCGGTATTCAATTTTTAATATTTTCACTTTATTTCACTAATTTTAAACCCAAAAATCACTCACCTCCACTTACTGAATACACAGTCTGCACTTTGGTTACTTTATACCAAATAGCGTTTGTTTACAATTTTTGAAGTCTACATTAGGGTCGATATAAAACTCAAGATTTGTTCAACAAAAGTAAGGGACTGAAGTTGTCTGAGTATTCTTACTTATTTATGAAGGATATTTTTTCTGTGAAAATAGACGCAGCCGTCTGACATATAACCTATGTAAAAAAAATATTTACGTCAGATGAATAATCTTAAAAAATAAAAAACGCAGATTATAAATTAATGGTTCCAATTTTTATTAAATCGGGAAATGCTACGCAAAAATTTCGCGTAAACAAAAGGTTCACGACGAACATTTCGAATAATCGCTCGATGGCGACCTGGTCCTGGTTGCCGATTGTATCCAGCGGTTTCGAGGTACCGTGCATACAATCGGGATACTACAGACTGGGTAACACCCATTCGATTACCAACTTCACGACGGGTGTATCCCTCTTCAACAAGAGTTACTAAGCGAGCAGCCTTGGCATGATGAAAAACAAAATTAAAAATAAACAATTTTCCATGAAGAAAAAGGGTAGTTTTGAAAAACTATTTTTTAGGTGTTCTGTTCGCACGAAAATCGAGCAGACATTTGTCTCCTAAGCAGGTATGAATCGGGGTCAAATCGCTATTTGGGCCATCAACTTTAATTTGAATTAAATAAAAAATTGATGGTCAAAACCATAAGAAAAACACACAGACACACTCCTATACGCATCCTCCTATTCACACACACGAACACACACACACCATAAATTACCCCTTTTTCCTGTTTTTCAGAACTGTCCTTACATTTTCTGTGTGACAATTGGTTCCTGAGATATCGTCGATCAAAGACAAAAGGGTTTTTTTTGTCAAAATATCTCAAAACTTGAAACATAAAGCTTCAAAATTATGTTTTTAAGGTCTTGATACGGCCATTAGAGTAATATAGGTATTTATCTTTTTTTTTCTGATTATTGTAGAATTTTTCCATGCTCCTTCAAAATGGCGCATTTTTCGGCGTTTTTTAAATAATCGATACTCTCATTTTTTCTAACTTACTTAATTATTTTTTCAGGAAAAAGTTGTTGAAACTGTTAAGTCCATTTTTGTTTTTCATTGTCGCATAACATTGTATTTTTTAAGGAAAAAATTAATATTAAGGGTTTTATATATATTTTCGCAAAAACATAGAAAATAACGCGGGATAGAGAAAAGTGTCATAGTATGCCAAATAACAAAGCGCGCATGGTGCCACGCACAATGCAGGCACGAATGCGAATAAACCGTCACGCGTGTCACGCAGGTCACCAAACAGATGTGTCCGCATATGCGTGACATATGCGTGACATATGCGTCGCACCTCGTGCGAGTCGCACGCGTGCCGCCGAAGTGCATCCCTTCCAATTTTTTATTCTGTTTTTTGTGTCGATATTCAAACTTTAGACTTTTAAAGAAAGAATCAATTAACGATACCCCAGAATGATTTGGTAAATTCGTGAACTGATGAAATGAACATAACCACAATATCGAAGGTATTACTTTTCGCCAAAAATTTCGTCTTTTCTTTCAAAAACACTTATAATTGTTCGATGAAATTTTCTACTGCAAAAGCATGACTCGTACACCACAACTTGACGCTCACATAACCTGCCTAACGGCAAGGTCAGCAACGATGTCTGTTGAAATGTGAAGTTTGACATTTGCGCATGTACAATGCGCAGATAAAACTATTATTTGAAATAAGATAAATATAATATTTATTTGAAATAATATATTAATTTGATTCAACTGAATCGAATTTGCTCAATACAAAATATTATTGACACATTGTTTATATGTAATCAGTAAGTACTACGACGAAAAAACATAAGTAATGACTGATTGAGCCTCATTTTGCACGCACCTCGCTTGAAGCGTGCGTAGCACGATTGTTATCCGGGACATTTCAAATCCTGTGACATTTTGGCAATAAAAGTGAATTTTCGTAAAAAAAAAAAACAATTTCTTCTTACCAAGGTCCAAATACAGGGGAGGTAATCATACAGTACATATATTCTTTACATAAGGACGAATCTGGAAAAATATAAAAAGAAAAAAGGGGATTTTTTTTAATAAGCTGACTGAAAATTAAAAAAAAATAAGCCGAAATTTGGTCACTTTTAAACTTTTTAAAAGTTTTCTGACAGATTTCGAAACAGGGCGAGAAATTCTATCACAACCAGACACCGTTAACAAAAATTTGAACCTCATCTTGATAATCCGCGTTTCCCTTTGAAAAACAACATATTTAAGTATTAGAGAGTCGAGAATGAAATAAGGGATCGTCCATATATTACGTAACACTTTTTTCTTTTGTTTATATCGTTGTGTCTTTCTCAACTTCACATCAATTTCATGCTCGTCTTTATTCAAACAAAAGAAAAACGCGTTACGTAATTTATGGACGATCCCTAATCAGAATCTACCTTTTTTTACCTTTTACCGTTTGTAATTTGTCTGAAAAAGTTTAATATTTGATAAGCTTCAGAAACATAATTGAGGCTCTGAGAACAACAACTAGCTAAGCACACCTTTATCGAAAATCCTTTTTTTTCAGGTTTATTTTCAAGTACTGTAGGTTTTGGTATATTGATAAATGTTAAATATATATATAGTAATGAATTTAATTTTGTCGAAATGTGGTTAGAGTTTAGGTGGTTGTTAGGAAATGATAATGACAACCATTTAAAGAATTTGCTTTTTTCTCTCTATTACTAAGGGAAATGACGATAAGTATATCATTCCCATAAATGTATATTATTACAATTCATGACATGCATTAGTATTAAAACAGACGTTGTTTCATCGTCTCGTTAAAAAAGTGCATTCTTTAAAAAAAATGTTGTTCTTTCAATGTTATTTTTATGGTTTAAACGTCACACATAAGGTCCACACAGGAGCCTTACCATTTTTTAACTTCTAAATTATATCCCCAACCTCAGCGACTCAGACTATGTCAACTGAATTTTCTACCGCATCGTGTTCTATACATCGCAGTTGTGGTGCCCTTTTGCTTCATATCCTAATAATTCACTCAAATAGTATTTCAAAGCGTCTAGGGCGGACAGTCTAGTTCTAACAACAGTCCTTCGAAATGTCGATTAATGAGGAGGGGGGGGGGGGTAGTTTTAACCGAGAGTCATAGTTGGTTGGTGTTTTATGCCGAGAAGGTCAGCAATCTTCGGCAGCGTTGCGTTATACGTATATATATTTTTGTTTGAAAACGTATTTATATATTTGACAATCTTTGAAATAATGTGAAATTGTTGAATGAAAAAATGTAATTTTTGGGTTTTCATTATTTTTTATGCTGTCTAGATAAGAATTTTCGATTTTTCAAGAAAACTCAACAAGTTCTTATGCTAATCTTGCAGGGCATTTAAAAATAGACATTTTTCTTCTCTTGACTTTCTTTTCTTCTCTTATTCATTTTAGTTTAGGACACTAAACGGGTGTATCAAAAGCCAATCGTATAGATTAATTTTTTCAAAAGTTATAGTAGAAACAAACAGACATACAGACAGACTGACAGATAACAAAATTCGTAAAAACCTGTTTTTCGGATTCAGGGGGTCTCAAAACGTGGACATTTAACATAAACGGGGGGGGGGGGGGCAAATTTTACACAAATCTAATATTTTCTCTGATGAAAATGTAATAAGATAAAATGTTGAAAACATCTCAGTTTATTCCCTGTCAAATAAAAAATTTTTGTAGGTAAATTAAAAATACGCGAAATTCCAAAAACTTGAAGATTCCAAATATCTTATTTTAAAATCGCACATTGAAAAATTGTATATTTTGTAATTTCGTAATTTTGGCCTGTTGATGAACAAAGGGAATCTGATGGTAAACTTTGTAAATATTTGTTGCTCCATATGAATATTAATAAATTCACCATAATTACCATACATTTTCAGGGATGTAAGTCAATGTTTTTATGAAAGTACCATTAAGGCCACTTTTTCTAGGACTACACCACTGGTAAAGTCGTTAAAACTTATATAACAATTTATACAACTGTTTACGTTTCACATTGCGAGAAATCTTAATGTCCCAGATAAAGACTAATACCTTTTCCAACATAATTTAAAAACTCCTTCTGCAACTGAAGTCATGGCTCGGTGAAGACTAACCCGTTTTCGCGATTTCATATATTTTTACTTTAGGTTATAAAAAGAATTCACCAAATTTTTCCCCATGAACTCAAAAATATGATCATAACAAGCCTAGCAAGGGTATTGCTTATCTCCGGAGAGTCGTGGGACCGGTGCCTCTAGAGAAAAAGGTTTTCTCCAAGTACTTAAAGCTGTTGCTCTTGGTGTTTCGGAACTCACCTTAAACTGTAGGCCCCCCTCCCACCACCAAGTAAGTGTGTGAGGGGTGTGTAAAGGAATAGGGAAGAAGGTGCAAGAAAAATGTAAATCCTTAGGGGAAACATTAGAAGTTTCCATTCCAATTAATAAAAGTCAGTCTTGAAAAAAATGTATTATGTGTTTTTTAATTTCGAGCAGTCTAATTCTTCTCTGCCCACTAGTTGCACACAATACTTTTTACTATAGCCACGCAGGAAATAAGATTTTGGTGGCCAGTTTAGAGGGGGAAAAATAATCGATTTTCGAGATCATTGAAAAACCTGAAAACGTTAATTTGTCCCTAGGATAGGTAAATGAAAACATAATTCTTCTCATTCAATTATTCTTCAACTATTTCTATACTCATTTAAGAAAAACGTGGACAAAGTACTTTATTAACAGTGAGAAAAGTTAAAAGTGCGAGAAAAGTAACTTTTTGCTATTAGCAAAGATTTTTTCCAACGCTATTTACATTTCCCAATGATTTGCTCTTCCTTTCGCATTGCGGCGGATAATGATTGAGAAATCGGTCATTTTGCCGTCTCTAAACTGGCCAACAAGGTCACATTTTTTCTGCGTGGCATTGAAAAAAATTTTTTTTTACATATTTCTAATCTAGAAGTTATAAGAAACGTGTCCTGGCACATAGCCGAATATATATAATATAGCCTAATGTAATCTAATCATGTTTTACTCCATCATTTATGGTTAATATCATTTTTCCAAAAGTATCTTTAAAAACAATTGATTTTGAAAAAGAGAATGTAATTAAATACAAATATTTAAATGTTCGCATGATTGATCATAGTTTATCGAGATAAAAATCCTCTTCCGGGATGTCCGGGAGAATCTTAGAGAATTTAGAAGCCAACAAAACGTGTTAAAAAAAACCCCATTCAGGGTTTATGCTGTGACACCCTTTATTTTTTAAAAAAGACATTTTTAGTATTTCTATAAATGTGAATAACTGCTGAATATATTGATATTTCTTTAAGTTCATCTCAATTTAACGAGGCTTGAGAGCGGCTAATTATTCGAAATTTGGAAACTGAATTGAAAATATATTATAAAGCAATATTGAATATGTTTTCTATGGAGCCTGTAATGCCGTCAATTTTCTAGAAATCGAATGTTGATAAATATGATTTTGGTATGTATCTTATGGCAGTATGATTTGCTCCAGCTCACATTCATTTTTAAATGATACCTCATTGGCTAGGGTGACCCGTATATAGACTTCTGTTTCAACGCGGTTTTAAAATAAAAAGGCATAGTAAAATAGGTTTTAACCGCAGTGCTGCAGAACTTCGATTCTAATGAGAAATCATTTAACATAATTTTAACAGCGTTAAACGGAAATATGTTACTTTTTACGAATACAAATATGAAAAACATCTGAAAATGTATTTCTTGTGGGTCAAAACAGATATTTTCTCCGTTTGTCTTTTATGTCTGTTATGTTAGACCATTATGCTGAAGCTTTTATTTAGTACGTTTCCCTTCTAGAACGGTTCAAATGATTGGCATGTAGAACAGCGACAAAAATTGAATTTGATAAGTTGCAGTGTTTTTTCGTTATTACTGGTGATAAAATAAGAAAATATAAGAATATATTCCTGCTTGCCCATGGAACCATTTCTCGAGGGTGTTTCACTCTCTTCTCGGACTGATTTATTTTTTTATCGTGTAATATACACAGAGAAAAAAAATTATATTGAATCTGCTCTTGTTTAAAAGCAGATATTTTTATATTGAAGTCAGTGGTGTACAAAATTGGTACTAGTCGAGTCAGGTTAGCGGTTTCACACCAATGATTTTCTCCTAAAATAATTTGTAACTAATTGATAAAATAATATCGTAACTTATGCCAGAGAAATCTAATACCTCACTGTTAGAAAATATTTTCAGCATTAGTTTTTTTTTCTAAATATATCATTGTGGTCACTTATCATTCATAGATAATTAAATGCAAGGGATTTAAGACCCTTGTACCTACAGTCGGTAAGGCCGCCTACCACAGATAATAATTAATTCCAAATAGTAATATACATAAAATAATAAACCAAATTAGTAAGTTCTCAAAATGTACTGTATTTTTATTATATACTAATTTTAAATAATAATTATATTGACATTGATTTTCTATATGCATTTCTGATTAATTATTATAATCTACTGTAGGTTGCATTTTCTAATACGGGGAGTTACCTTTCGAATTTTTGTAAGTTAATGATTTTATTCTCTCAAATTTTTCATTCTTGAAAAAGCTAACGAATAAATATTATATTAACTTTTTCTTGTAAGCATTTGATTATGAAGTGAATAATGTAAGATTAAATCAATAAAATCTGAACTGAACATTATTTTGCGAAATGTAAGAGAATACGATTTAAAACCAGTTTTCTTAAGAATTTATCAATTATTTGGAAAGAATTTTTATTTTCAGAAACTTTATGATTTATGTCTTGTTTCTATGTTTTCGTCCTGAAATTCAATTATACGAAGCCTATTTTTACAAGCTTTTATTTTACTTTCTTTTTTGACGCGTTTTTTATTTTACTTTTATTTTACTCGGTATCTATGCATGTATCTATGTATTTATGTATTTATGTATGTATGTTTGTACAAATACGCATTGCCGACGACAATACAAAATTTTTTCATGTCAAAGATCCTAGAGAATTTTAGCCCAATCGAACTGATATTACAGAAATTATTATTGTCTCAAGTTGCTGGCAGCTTGGCTACTCGCGCGCAGACTGTAGGGAGAGTCGCAGAACCGTTTCATCATACAGTTCACCAACGCCAAAAATAAAAACTAATGAAGTAATCAGGTAATATCAAAGCATTATGAATAAATAAATAATATTGCATGATTTAAAATAATTTATTCATTTAATATTATTTAAAATAGAATGGTTATATTTTTTAGGCAAACTGTAAACCGGATTTCTAATTCCGCGAATTTTCCAATGCTTCAAATTCGTGGAATTGAAAAAGTGAAAGATCAAGAAAGCGCATTTGTTTTTTCATTGAAGTTTGTAATAGAGCGTTAGTATTTTTTTTAATTCTTTGAAAATAAACCTGGTTACACTAAGACTAAGAATTATAAGTTCATAAGATTTGTCTCAAAAATAGACTCAATCTATTCTACATAATATTAAATGAATAAATTATTTTACATTATGTAATATTATTCATTTATTCATAATACTTTTATATTATCTGATCACTTTATTAGTTTTTATTCTTGACGCCGGTGAACTGTATTTCTTGTTGCTCAAAAATTCGCTCGATAAACGAAACGCTGGCAGTTAGAGAAGTCCGATATGCACGACGCATCAACAAAAAATCAACAATAATTTTTGTTTAACTAAATTTTTGAATTCCTTTCACTCTATCTGCCGAAGGATATTACAAACTACATTTCCTGAAAATATAAGCGAAAAATTCTAAGAACGGTGACTGAGCACGAGTTGAAGTGACAAAACAAATTAAAATTGATTTTTCCAAAAAAGTCATCTTTTTGGCTTCAATTAGAAAAATAAAAAAGCTACACATTTTTAACTAGGAAAAAAGATGCGCATTGAAATTCTACATCTATATATAGTCATTAAAAAATAAAATTCGTATTATAATCGAATATTTCTCAAAAAAAGCCAAAAAATCTCTTTATAAACTTCAGGTGTGAGAAAGCGATACCATGCGGAACCCTTCTGGGTGGGCGTTTGCTGCCCGCTTCACTGGCTGATTTTTTGTATATGTATAGATAATAAGAACATTTTTTTACTTAATTTATTCAAAATACTAAAGTTAAGCAGCGAATTCGAGCGAACTTAATAATTGAATAGAAGGGTAAGCCCAGAAAAAAATTGGACATGAAATGGTTTGACTTAATCTACTATATGTAACGCACGAGAGCAAAATATATATAAAAAATGATTGTATGCAGACTTTTAAAGTTTTTTCGAATTTAAATTTTGTGTACATTTTTAGGAGTATTTTGATTAAGCTTGATCCCAAGAACGCCCTTAAGTGCCCATTTTTTAAACATGTTTCCATGGGCGCATAAAAAAAGTTAATTACTGGGCTATATTAAAACAATACGTTTACACTTAAGTGTAGCATATCTACACGAATTCCGAGATTAGGAACAGTTTGAGTCCTCAGAGCCTCATTGAAAAACACATCAGCGCAGATGTGTTTTTTAATGAGGATCTCGGACATTCTGCAGACCAAGTTCATTATTATACCCATAAATAATTAAACAAATATAAATAACACATTATTGACCTTTTAGAGACGATTGTCATCGTTTAGTTAAATGAGAATTCTCACATTCTTATCAGAGAAGGTATTGTATTTGTGTGAAATTTAATCCTGCCCTGCCTCCGTTTTTGTCAAATGTCCACATTTTAAGATCTTCTGAATCTGAAAAACGGGTTTTTGCGAAAGTTTCTGTTTGAATGTATGTGTGTCTGTTTGTATGTATGTCGGTCTGTGTGTTTGTAGATTTTTAGTCTGTCAGCAGGATAACTTTCGACCCAATTGACAGATGAGATTGGCCGTTGCTGTACTCTATGTGTGGCTATTCGTAGAACGAAAAAGGACGACCAATTTATCTCTATGACTTTATTTGAAAAAAAATTACCAGAGTTATAGCATTAACAAATTCCAAAAGGAAACGAAAATTGTGCATTAAAAAAATATTTACATATTTTTTATTAATCGCTTTTGATAGGACTCGTAGTTTTTCTTTGATTCGTAAAAAACAGCATTAATTATAGAAAAATTGAGTTTTCAGAAAAACTACATAGGCTACGAAAAATAGACCAAATTTGTTCACCCAAAAAGATGCTACAAATTTGTTCTCAACCGTCTTTTCATAGGATGTGTAGTTTTGGTTTTAATCATGAAAATGAACTCAAGGTACGAAAAAAAAATGAGAAGACAAAAATTTGACATACAAGAAGATTTTCAAATTTATTTCCAATCACTTTTTGATAGGACGCGTAATTTTTGTTTTAATCGTAAAAAATAATGATAAAAATAAAATAATTAAATTGTTGAACAAAAGACAAAAGCTATGAAAAAATTAATAGACAAAAGTTGCTCGCCCAAAAAAGAGTTACACATTTGCGGGCAGATTTCTTTTCATAGGATGCGCACTTTTGTTTAATTATAAAAACAAGATAATGAAAAGACATATTTTTCAATACCGATGCATATTATGAATTGTAATAATGATAAATTTATTGACACGATACATTTTTCAGGGTAGCTTATAATAAAATTAAATGCAAAATAATGAACAAATGTTACAGTAATCACAACAAATGAAATTTGTACTTTATTTTGCAATAATTGAATTAGGAATCCTAGTCCGAGGTGCAGAGATAAATGTAATGTACATTTGATATAATAATGTTGAACATAATGCGCATAAAGCGCGCAGCGCGAGTTATGAGTATAATCGAGCGCGAAGCGCGACAACCAAAAGCTTCGCTCCTCAAGTTAAAACTTGCGCAGCGGGCAGATTATTTAAAATAATTCATAAGCTTTTCACTTTTAAATTCTGAAATTAAACATTTTTTATTTTAACAAATAGAGCATGAGTGACATATCCAATAAAGGAACTTTTGTCTTTAAAAGCTCTCATGTGTTAAAAAGGTATAGATATTAACACATTTCTTTTAATATTTCGGTTCGCTCCAAATGCAATTGTATAGATTCTTCACCAGGACGACAGAACAGCATCCTAAAGTCTGAAAAAAATTTAGAAGACTCTAGACACCCCCAAAAATGTAAAAAAAGAAAATTCAGAAAAAAAGTGTGCAGATAATAGTATTCTTAAACCGATTTTGCTCACGCGCTTTACGTAGATTTAAGTCAATCGATTCCGCATTGAGTAGACTTCATGGGGGTCCGAATGCACCACTTTTAGGCATGGTATTGTTTGCGATTTAGGAAAATGTTTTTTTTTACCCATCCTCTTGAATAGATAATAATAATCAGCTACTTAATTTTGACCGAAATAAAATATTATAGAACATTTTTTATACAAAATCTTTACATTAATAGTTTTTAATTATATCAATAACCGTATTCACGAGCATTCGTAGCAAAACTGAAATTAGAATTCTGAATGCGACTTTAGCTGTAATTGCACTTAATTAAAAAAGAACGTGTATATTTAGACTGAAGTAAAATATGCGAAGAAACAATATATTCGAGTTGCAGGCGCAACAGTAGAACAAGCGAGACTTTCGCGCAGTAGAATAAATTTTCCGTGGTCAGACACAGTACTAGAAAGAGAAGGGCCGGTCGATGGTATTTTTCTTTCACTGCCTCGAACCGCACCAAATTTCTTTTACTACTTCGAATTGTCGCTTGCCACTTTATCGTCTCACATCAACAAAAATACGACTACTTGTCTCTAGTAACTTTACTTACCCTCATCTATTTTAATTACGTATATATTTATGCTTCTATAATTGAATAATTTACAACATAGAACTGAATAAAAACAAATAACCTCCAGATACAAAAATCTAACTACCGGGAATATTTTAAAGAGCAAGAAATAAAAGCTTATTAATGCTTGTGTAACTTAACAAATCTCATACAGAATCCCCCCTTTTTAAACTTTTTATTCAAGAGTTTTAAAATGTTAAATATTTTATACAGTATTTTTGAACGGTTTAATTTTAAATACCGTCAACCTCGTTAATTATGGATCGAAAATCAGAAAACATTCTAAATTTTTTGTGTGCCACATATCTCTGTTCCTAAGAGTCTTCTATAGACATCCTGGAAATATCATTCAAAAATTCGTATGCAAACTTTTTACTTAACTCCATGTCATACGGAAATCTTTTATTGGACATTAAAGAGTGCAATAATAAAAATAATTGGACTTGTTAATTTTTTAAAGAATACCTAGATATGTTTAGAAAAAATAAATGTTTGCAGATTATAGGAAGAAGCATCTTTATAAACTTTGTATTTAATACTTTCTATATTTCCCCATTAACATAATATAATGAGTAAGATAGTTTTTGAAAGGCTTCCGAGAATTTGTCATAATTATATTCGATTCTAAAAGATCAAAGTAGAAGTTTCTGAGATTTATTGCTTTTGTAATTCGACAGCTGCCATTTACTGAATTTCTTCTGACTTCTTGATGGAATGTCAAAATAATATGGGGTAAATAGGCACGTGGGGTAACGCGGCACATAAGATAATGTGGCATAGGAGGTAATGGGGCACATCGAGTCTATGTTTTTAATCAGGTGAGTATATTGGGGATGGGGCCACCAATAATTCGGTAATGTGACATGTAGTATTATGGCATATATGACAATGTGGAACAGAGGCCAATATGCCACATGAGGTGACATGGCGCGTAGGGTAATGTGAGACATCAGGTCTATGTTTTTGATCAGGGTCGTGTCTTTAGGATAATGTACTTAAAAATTTTGAGAAAATTATATTTCCTGTACCCTGCTTTAAGTGTTGCTATTATATGTATAATTTTTTTATGGAATTTATTTGGGAAGCTCCCACCAATTGGAATAAATGTAAAAAAAATAAAATATGTATGATACAAATCCCCAACAACACACGTTAGCTTCTAGGATTCGGCACGTGCGGTTCACGAGCAAATCCCTCCATACTATTTCCCATTCGCTTACTCTTTTACTGGCAACGTAT
>NC_046658.1:67226848-67251460 GCF_010883055.1 Belonocnema kinseyi
ATATCAATGTCTATATATACATCTGCAACTATATAAAAGCAAAAAATAATGCAGTGAGAACACGTGGAGGTGCTGAGGTGTTTAACTTACATGTGTCATTTTTTTATATGGCAGAGCAATTGAATACAGATGATTTATCTTCCATCTTCAAAGTTAATAGATTCTAAAAAAAGTAGAATGAAGCGGTTTCTAATGTGGAAAATTAAGCATTCTGAAAGAACCTAAGACATCGAATTGAACCCATTTCCAAATTGAGTGATCGTCAGTGAAAAGATTATACGATTGAAAGTAATTATTTCACGTTTACCTTGAAAATTTTAGTGAAGACATTTTTTGACGTTTTGTATTCATAATTAGAGCGGGACAAAAGCAAGGAATAACAAAATATTTTGCAGTAAATTTATACATTTTTGTCTTACATATCTATATTTTGAAGTCTTGTGGGTGCTTTAGAGCTTTAGTCTTAAACAAAATTAATTAATTTAGCATAAGACTTGTTTACTCGTACACTACGTACGAGCACCTAAAATGGAACACGACACTTCAATTGTTGTGCTGCTGTAGAAATACCTACTTAAATAATTCTATTTTTTTCCAATATCAAACCATTCTTACCGAGATATTTTCTTGGCAGTTTGATATTATTTTACATGTGTAAAAACATAAATCTTATGTAAATATTTAAAACTTAGATGGTATTAACTGAAATTTAGGAATAAATTCCTAACACCTTATTTTACTGACATTTGTTCTTCCACAATTAAAAACTTATTTTTTATTTGCTATTGTGAGACAAATAAGCATTGTCCCGCATTACGAAACATGTCAGGTTACCGAACGGAGGAGAACTTTTAAGGTAAACCTAAAACTAATGCTTTTAATTAATTCCAATATAATGTTAACTATATACAAAGTAATCCTAAGGTTTCAAACTAGATACTTTATATTTTGCTGCAAGAAATCGCTTATTCTTTTAATTTAATTTAGTAATTATTACAAAATATTAATTATTAATTTAAAACTCTTATAACATTAATTATACTGATTTTAAAAGTTTGTTTTCATAAATTATAGTTTTCTTCGAAATACAATCTTGCATCTATTTTGCAGATTCACTGGTATAGTGATATACATTTTTTTTATTGTTTTGAAAGAATGGAAACGGGTAGAAAATATTTGAGAGTAAGAATTATATTTCCCACTTTCAGTACCAAAACCAAATTTATAATTTGTTTTAAATATAAAGCAAGGCTTCAAAGATACTAAAGGGGATTGTATTAAGATTTTATTGACAGGGAAGAAAAATAATAATCATTGGAACTGGTATACGAACCCACTATAGTTTATTCACATATTTAAATAAAAGTAAATTCGTGATATTTATCACTGTTTAAATTTATAAAAAGTGTTTTACTGATTTTTTTCATATTCTAAAACAAATCAATAATCTATTTCATACCCGTTACACTGGGCTGTTTGGCTTCAAAGGTTTGGCCGCTTCGTGATTTTCAATCTTCTCTTTTTACAGGACTTACACTCATAGAAATGTTTATATAATTATAAATATTAAAACATATTTCTTTCTAGCTAATCGAGAAAGAAAGCATTCAACAAGATAGAATCTTTCAATATGCAGGTTCCGAGATGCATCATTTTAAATCATTTTAAATTCATAAAGACGGCCATGGCTACTTTTAAGAGCTGGACAATAAAAATGACAGAAGAATTACCCGACATGATAGGATAAAGATTATCCATATAGGGTAATTTTTGTTTTAAGTAATCTTCAATCTGAAAACCGAGTAGATTACTCTTAGTTTTTTCTGTGAAGCAAAATAAAACAATAAAAAAATCCCACAATAAACAAGATTATATTCCTAAAAATCTCAAACTAAACAGCCCCTATTCTCAAATTATGAATACAATCCAACAACTTCAAACTCAAACAACAAATAGGATTCCCCTTATTCTGCCTCCATGGCTTATCATAACTAAATCAAGGATCGGTGCCGACTCCTGAGTGAATCTCAGTCTCAGCGACGACGCGGACGAAAGTCAATTAACTCCCTTCTCAGGTAACGAGGTTCTCATCCCCCAGCGAAAGTAAGAGTCGGGCGTCGTGCTTGATTCCTCCGCTATCTCCTACCCCCTATCCTCTATTCACTATCCTCTATCCGAGGACCATTCACTCTCGAATCAAGGGGTTTTAGCGTTAGAAATAGGTATGAAATCAAACGTAACAAGCATAATACTTTGTGACATGATCTGATATAAGCGGTATTTGAGTGGATCTTTTGAAAAAGATGCAATCATTTGAAATGAGCGAAAACCGATTGAAGTCTCTTAAATTATTCCGAAATCGTGAGCGAGTCAGTAGAAGTTAACGAGTGATTGTGAGCAATCACGTGCAGTCAAGCAAGCAATCAAGAGAGCAGTCAGTGTAGTCAGTGCATTCAGCGTACGACCCCTTGCTCCGTCGCATCGCACGGCCACCTATACGAGGCGTGTTCAAAAAATAAGGTGACTTTATGGTTTTCTCAAAAAATATTTATTTATTCCTCAATATTTATGTTGTCCCCTTGAAAGTAATCCCCCTCAGATAAAATACACTTGTGCCAATGCTTTTTCCAATCATCGAAGCACTTCTGATAATCATTTTGTGGTATAGCCTTGAGTTCTTTCAGCGATGCAGTTTTTATCTCCTCAATCGTTGAAAATCGATGTCCTTTGATGGGTCTCTTCAGTTTTGGGAAAAGAAAAAAGTCACTGGGGGCCAAATCCGGTGAATATGGAGGCTGAGGCATGACTGTGATGCTGTTTTTGATCAGAAAATCTTTCACAAGCAACGATGAATGAGCAGGTGCATTGTCGTGATGCAAAAGCCACGAATTGTTTTTCCAAAGTTCCGGACGTTTCTTGCGTATCGCCTCCCGCAAACGGCGCATAACTTGAAGGTAATACTTCTTATTGACCGTTCGACCTTGTGGTAAGAATTCCTGATGCACTACGCCACGGTAATCAAAGAAGACAGTGAGTCCAGGGCGAGGTTCGTCTTCAACATCCTCTCGGCCTTCTTGGAACAGCTTGTACCACTTATACACATTTTTCTTACTCAGAGTAGACTCACCGTATGCAACTGTCAACATTTCAAGAGTTTTAGAGCACTGGATTCCATTTTTCACACAAAATTTAATGCAAACTATTTGCTCCATTTTTTTCGAAAAAAGAAAATCGCCGAACACACCAAACCCTTCTAACCTTTTACGCCTCTGCCAGAAAAACAACACGAGCTATATAGTCAAAACTGTGAACATATGATCGTGACGAGTGTACCAACACAACAAAACAAAAAATTTAAAACTTGAATGTACGTAGCCCGGGAAAATTGAAAAGTCACCTTAATTTTTGAACACACCTCGTACAGTTTATGTGCGCAGCGAGCAGGGAGTGTGCATATTATTGTTGACTAGTCAAAACTATGCATATAAAAAATTTGCCATTATTTTTGCACAAATACGAAGATGCCCGTTTTATTTCAGGAAAAAAATTTCGGTAATTTCCCGGCGTTTTCCCGGTTCTCAACCATTTTTGACGGTCATTGTGATTGAACCATTCAAACTCTTAATCTAAAAATGATTTCATTTGATGTTATACAAACTAAAATTCAAATTGAAACACTCAAGAAGCAACTACTTTGAATTTTTAATTTTGAAAATTAACGTTAAAATTGTTCTTTAATAAAACGTTCCATAAGGTACGCATATAAAATAGAAGCTTCTGAATCATTTCAAGTGAACAATTTTAAATTAAATGCCGTTAAGTTGTGAAATAAAAAATTTCTAACTTTTATAAGTTGTACACTTCGAAGATTCTAAATTTTTTATTCCTATCTATCATGTTCAATTCAGAAACTATAAAAATTGAACGATTATAATCTTTTTTCACTAAGATTTTTTTATATAAAATATAAATTAATTTTATTTTATGGCTTAGAAAATTAAAAATGGTTCAATTTATCCAGGTATCTTAAACAAATTGTTGTATTATCTTTAAACATTTCAAAATCCTTAAAACGCTTACATTTTTCTTAACTCTGCATTTTGCAGTCTATGGTTAAGGAATTTTCCGTAACGTGTATCCTTAACAAGCTGGAAAAGGGGTTAGAATTATGGAAAATTCCATAACGTTAGACCTGAACGACCTGGAAAAGGGGTTGAAGTTACGGAAAATTCCGTAATCACAGACAGTGCGATTTTAGTATTCATTACATATTTTATTATTCATTAAATATTTTGTTATTCATTATTTAATGTTTTTATTGCACAATGTTATACTGTCCGAAATCGATGTTTAAAATAGCCCGTTTTTCATACCTATAACACTATTCTGTTGTTTAACCCTGCCCCTTAGAATTTACAATTTTTTGTTGCGATGAAAAACAGAAAAGGACTATTTAGTTATGTTTTCTTTATTTTTTAGGTACCCAAAAATTTTATTATTGAGAAAAAATCAATTTTAAGGCCATGTGTTGAGTGGGTCACGTGACCAGATTCCTACCTTACTGCCACCTTTCTTATTTCCCAACTTATTTTCACACGAAGTGCCACATCGAGTTGAAAATTTGGGATGATATATAAGAAGCACTAAGAAAGGTGGCTCTGGTCCTAAACTTAAATAATTATAAAAAAAGCAAAACAAATTATTTACAACAAAAAACTTTTTAAATAATTATACAAATTTAGGACCAGACCCATCATTCTTAGGGCTTCTTGTTTAGTATTCCAAATTTTCAACTGGATGTGGCGTTTCGTGTGAATATAAGTTGGGAAATAGAAAAACTGGCGGTAAGGTAGGAATCTGATCATGTGACCCACTCAACATATGGCCTCAAAAGATTTTATAAATATTTTAGCAAAAATATCGAAAATAACGCGAGACAGAAAAAAGGGTCAAGAGACAGTTTTTTAGAATTTAAAAAAAAAATAATTTTAGTTCTTTGAAGATTTTCATACGTTGTAACGTTAAAAAAACGTTGTCTTTCGTTTTTCAGACAAAAAAATACTTTCTTCTTACCAAGGCGCAGATGCAGATTTAATCTGAAAAAAAATTAAGAGCAAAAAAACGATGGAATTTTGAACAAATTAACGTTGAATATTGTTACAAAACCCACCACCATTTTATCTCTTTTAAACTTTTTAAAATTTACCAATAAATTTCGAAATTCAACCACTTTAATTTTTTTAATTTAAATACTCACAACATCGCAAAAAAAAATTTTTAGCAAACAAGTAAGATACGTATCGTCTTGTATAGCCTTTAAAAATCAACAATTTTTAGTCAAAAATAATTATGTGACTTAAGCATAGACTGCCTGCGTGATTTAAAATGAATCTGTGTAACAGACTCAATATGCAACTTGGGAAAATTCCACAAACATGATTCACGATAGTCAGGAAATTCTGAATCATGATATAATCTATGATCCATAACCATAAATATGTGTAAACGGCCCTTGTGTATTATTATAAAGTATACGGTCCTATTGTATGTGTGTGTATGTGTGTGTGACGCGTGCGACAATCATTGAACAGTCAGCGTGAAATTAGATGGAGTCAGACGTAGTCGAGAGCAGTCAGTCCGAGTCTACATGTCGAGATGGGAGTCGACAGCAGTCAATGGATTTTCAGAGTGTGAATTGAAATTAGTGACATGTCGCTATTTATATCACATTTAGCTTACAAGAAAGAAGCAATCGTCTGAAATCCTATGAAATCTCAAATTAACTAATATGAAATCAAATGCAATCGTCGGCAAAGATTCATCTGATTTCAGAGTGAATGGCCCCTCGCCTCTATCCTCTATTCTCCATTGCATCCTGTCTAGCAAATATTACCATACTAGGATTTAAAAGGCGAGAGCGAGCCATCGAGTGAACCAAGCACATCGTACGTTCTATTCGTAGTTCGTACTCTACAGTCTGCGTGAATACCAACCCCCAACATAAACGAGCTCTCACTGCCAATGGAAGATGATGTCACCTCGCGCCAGGGAAGTACCTACCTTTACGTAAGTTTCTTCCCTGTGTGCGTGTTAAATCAATGATGCCGAGCTTGCGCCCTGTCACGCTCGCGGCATGTAACCGGGATTCACCCCCTCTCCACAAAACCAAAAGAGGGGGTGAATCCCCCCTCGCAGGGGGTGAATCTACCACCAGCTTACTCGCTCCTCTCGCTCTCTTTCTCTTCCTCTGCCATCGCATGCCCAGCCCTCACCCCACGCACACCCACACCCCCAGAAAAGCTCGATTCCTAAAACGCCCGTCGCTTGTAGACGTAGTAAGAGTAATGCGCGCGCGCGCCGTGGGTCGCGATCGAGATGGTTATATTTTCTTCTCGCGATTTCCTTGGGAAAACACGTCTAAAATAAGGAAGAGTGATTCGATTCCGGCCCAGGGTTCCATATCAAAGTTCCATTCTTCTCCGGGGTGTAGAGTTTTGCCGCGCCTTCAGGTTAACTGGAGAAGCTGAATCGCGTGACTTTAAGGGTAGTTTGTTTTTGTGCTAAAAAAGTGAAAAATTCGTTCCTTGCCGAAGGAAGAGACTCTGGGTTGACGAAAAGAGAGGCTAACTTTGGGGTGAGACACTTCGACCTAGGGAGAGACACCGTCACCCGAGAAAGAGAAAAGCGGTGCTCCTGGGTAGATTTTATGGATTTTGTGAATTTGTGTGAAAGTGATAAGAGTGTGCGACCTTGGGTCTGGGTGATGAGATAATTAATGGTCAAGTACCTGTACCTGCTTTAGCGTTCCAAGCGGCACTAATATCAAACATCGACAGATCACCGCGCAGGACCTCGCAACGATACACTATTTTTTTTCTAGCCAAGAAATCGGCGCGAGGTGCTTTTGCATGCGCCGTAAATTCACCCTTCAACGAGGTGATAAAACGTTTCAATATATAATATATATCAGAGCCAGACCCTGAGATATGCCGGGTTGCTGTGAATTTTTCCCGGTGATATAAATCTCGGAGGCTGACTCTGATTTCGAGATGGCAATCACGTAATCTGTCTGAAAAGTATTCTAGAACTTGCAATTCAGATTGATAATTACAATAGGAAAATAATTATTTACAAACAATATATACGTTTTTAGGCGAAATAAATAATTTTGTAAGGGAGTGTGGTGATATCGATGAGAGCGAGATAACGCGCTGAGATTGATGCAACCGAAAGACGTTAAAGAGGGGGTGGCGGAAGTTTCTGATAAGCTCGAGTGGTGAAAATTCGCCGGTGAAACAAGATGGGAAGAGCAGTGAGGAAAGGATTGTGTTTTTGCTTTTTGCTGTTGATTGGTGTGGAAGTGAGCAGACAGCAGGAGGAGGATATCCCTCATAATGAGTGAGTAGAGTTGCGAAAGACATTTAGGAGCATGACTCGTATTCCTAGAACCATTTGTACACCCTGTGAGCGATCGATTATTTTTATAGTTCAGTCGTTCTACTTTACTTTTATGGTCGATTGCATCTCCGATTATCAATTTCTTGCGCCTCATTCGCTCTTACATTTACAACCACCTATAAATCCGGCAAACTGTTAAGGGTTGGAGAAGTTACTTATAATTAGTCGAGTGCCCGCAACTTGGGGAGCCTGTTCGTGATTGCGTGATTATGCTAATTACGCACCGTGTCGTTATCGTCAGTTTATCACAGCAGAAATTGGGGCGTCAAATAATTGACCTCTCAGATTTTCTGGAGATGAGTTACTCAGGACTTGATTTCTTTTTTGAGTTTCTCAAAGGGGATACTAAATAAGGCAACATTTTTTGTTTTATAAGCATATTATTTTTTGATATGAGTGCACCCACTTTTACATTTGTATTGAAAACTTTAAATAAAAATAAAATAAATCGAAAAGGCTATGATGAATTATGCTACAGGACTAATAATCATGGGCCTTGTAGACGAGAAATTGGATAGAGCTTTTCACTGCTTTTAATAACTTCATTCCAACATTTTTATTATAACAGAATTTTTGCTGAATTTATGATCTGCCATAAGTGAAGAATATTTTGAAGAAAATTACTTTTTATATTCAACAAATTTTCATCTTTAAAATCTTTAACCTTGATCAAAAATAAAAAGGCACTCTAGATAAATTCGAAGTAATTATATTAAATCCAATAAATAATACATTTCTATTTATCACTTTAATAGTCATTTGTTAGAAACACTGAAAATAAATTCGTTCATTAAAAATATTTTTCTTCATTACTCCTATCACTAGAATAATTATCTCCTTTATTTTTTTTAGACGCTAAAAAATATCGACGATAACAATATCTTCGAATAAAATAATAATGGCACCATACACAAAATACGTGATAGATACATTTTGCACGTACTTTAAACAGCCTCCTCCCTGCGTGATAGTTTTTCCATTCTTTTTAACATGAAGAATGATACTTTGCCAAACTCCTCTCCCCTATACGTATTATTTATTTTTTGAATTACCCTAATTTTAGATTTCAAGTTTATTCACAAATTATTTAAATGTGAACTGTTTTCCTTTTTCTACAATAAATAAATTCTATTCTTCCAAGTAAAGTTCGTTTTCAACTTTAACCAGATATTTAGGGCAGAAAGTGAATTGAGCCAAAGCAAACACGTAGCGAAACAAACTTTTAATTCAGTTTCTATCGAGGATTCTTATAAATCCATTTCCAAACTCGGAAGGAGTAAATTGATTAAACGGATAATAAACCTCATTCTGAATTCTTTCTCTGAATTTAATTTTATGATCGATACCAGAATTGGCCATGACTAAAATTTGGTAATCTATTAAACTTCATCAGCCTCATAATTGAACGTAATTAGGATATTATGGTTAACTAAGAACATTAAGAAAATAGCAGACTCATTTTATTCCATAACTAAACCCTCTTAATGCTTTTCGAGACAGAAAAATTTTGATTTTAAATACACTGATAAACTAATTTTTAACTTGGCTTTCACTCTGAATAACTTGAAATATTTATTAATTTTTGCTAATATTATTCTCTACAGGATAACTTCGCCAATAGTGGTTCATTCTTCAGAAGTACGATCATCCCCCTCTAATTCTATCCGGAAAATATTAAATAAGAAAATAAATATTTTTAACTATTGTATAAAGCTTCTTGACATAAAAGGTTTAATGCACCATAAAAATACTGGTTGATAAATAATATAAAGTTATACTCTACTAATGAAATCTTACATTTATTTTTTAGTGCATAAGTAATCATTTTCGTATCACTTTATATGTTATTCTCACTATTAATTTAATTGCCCTATTTATCTAGATAAAGAAATTCAATAATTTTCTATCATTTTGTAAAATACCAACGTGAAAATAATTGATAGAATCAAATTTAGTTAATTCCTTATACGTCAAACGAGATAAAAATATAAACACATTTTATTAAAACTTTAATTTTTTCATGACATGCAACAAGGTGAATAAATTTCTGAAAGATTCGCTATTATATCCTTATCCCTTTTTATCGGAGACTAAAAAATGTGCTTATAAAGAACCCTTGACTTAAGCATATACCTACACTTTGCGATAAGTTTTAAATTACTTTAAAAACCCGAAATTTGTACAAAAGAATTATTAATTAGTTCTCAAATTCCTTTTAAAAAACAGTGAAATTTATAAATATATTCGCATTGCTATAAATAACAATTTATGTATCAGAGAGATATCAATTCCAGTAAAATAATTATATTTATCAATTGTAAGTTGAAACAAGAATTCTTCATTTAAATGAAAGAATTAATCCTGATTAAATCAATAAATATCGTCAGCAATGCAATATTTCATTGATTCAACGTAAACTTTCTGGCTTGAGGCCAAAAATTGAACAACGTAGGAGGGTTGAATAGTCGCAATAAAAACTGAGACTCTCTCAGTGCGCGATTATTCTTGGCAATGGGTATGTTTTAGCTACATGTAAATACCAAAAAAATTGGTCAAAATCAGCATAAAAAAACCTGAATGATCTGAAGAATAAATCGTTTTTAAGAAATACACATATTTTTATTTAATTAAATTAAGAATTTAAAAACTTAGATTTGTAGATAATTTTTTAGGAAAGTAAGTGAATGTTTTTTTCAAGAGGAACACACTATCGAAAATAACCGAAAATGGATTTCGATCTATTGAAAATT
Organism: Belonocnema kinseyi; assembly: GCF_010883055.1. Classification (NCBI taxonomy): domain Eukaryota; kingdom Metazoa; phylum Arthropoda; class Insecta; order Hymenoptera; family Cynipidae; genus Belonocnema; species Belonocnema kinseyi. The sequence goes on from NC_046658.1 coordinate 67,237,057, forward strand.
AAAGCTGGTCTCGTGATATAAAATGGCCTATTTTCATTTTCAACACAGGTTGGTAGAATCACAATTTATGCCACGAAACGATCAACTTTAAACTTCGGTATCGCGACTGGAATTTTGCAACTTCACTTCGAGGTTGACTATTGTCCACTTGAACAATAATTTTTGTTCCAAACTTTGCTTTTGCCCCACTAACCAAGGCTTACTCTAACAAAAAAATTAAAATATCATTCTTCAATGAAAATTAAAACGTTTCATAATTTTATTCATGGTATCCTTTAACTAAACGCGAAAAGATTAATTTCAAAGTAAAGTCTTTTTGTGAGTTATGTCTGTACACGTGAAAGTATCATCCTCGTGGTTTGAAAAACACTTAAACCACAACTTGTAAGAGGCTTATTAGGTTATGACAAAAGGGCTTAAAAGTTTCTTCAACCCTGAAGAAAGTTTTGAGCCAATTGTATGGTGAAAATTGAAATTAGGGAGAACACAAATTCCAGATATATTGATCAGATTTTGATTTTAAAAAATAGAGAAAGAATAAAAATATCACAGGGTGTATTATTTAACCTGTTGCCGAAAATACGAGACATTAAATATATTTTCAGAGTAAAAAATTGGGCCATGAGGTTCGGAGTAGACCTTTGGGAGTTTGGAAAACAAGTCACCAAGATCACCGAAATAAAACGGGTAAGAAAAAGAAATATTGTATTTTCTCGCAAAAGTCTTATTTGTATCTGTTATTGAAATTGAAAAAAAATATAAGAGAAAGTTCACAACTTTTTTGCTTTATTGGATCTTTTCTTTAAAAATATAAGCAAAGCAAACAATTTGCATGAAAATGTCCTCAGTTTCGGATGTGGAATTTGTTCTGTTCACTGTTATGTAACGACATTGATCCGAGGCTATGAACACGAACCGAAGATTACGGTTGATTTTTGCGAATAAACAACTGTTTGATTTTAAAGAAGATAGACTATTTGGAAAATAATTTTCTACTAAATATGAATAAAAGGTAATTTTTGCGAGTTAATTTATATTATTTTTGAAAATTCTATAGACGTATGCAAGTCACGGCCCAGACAAAGCAAGTGTGAGCAAAAAGGATGGCCTCATGATGGTGCGCGAAATGGCTACAGAGGTTAAAAATCTAATGGACTTCAAAATGAATGCAGTCATGGTAATGCAGTCATTTTAATTACTTAATTAAAACAAATTGTCCCGAGATATTACATAATTTTTATAATGTGCTCAATTCTAGAGAATGGAATAGAAAAATCCTAAAGAGTGAAATATTTATATTAGTTTTGAGTCTAACTATCGAACCACTATTGTTGAACATTTAAACAGGGATTATTGGTCAATGAAATCCATCAGCGATTATTAAATTCATCGTTACAGGAATATCTTCCCGTATTGGGACTGTCAATACTATTACGCACTGATCACTTCCAATTCATTCCCATTCATTCATGTTAAATATACGTTTCTCATCTTCCGGACTAGCAGCTTTCACGCTCCATATCGACATTTGTGAAAAATCACAGGAGCTAGTCTGCCAGAGATCTTCGAACCGCATGTTCCCATTCGCTAAAGATTACCTCATTTTATAAAACGTATTGACATGCATTTTCATTCCACTTCATCCTTTGCTTTTCCTTTCATATTAATTCGTATAAAAATAGAAATTATTCAATCATTTTAAAATTAACCCAGGCGGAAAAATTATATTTAGTTTATATCGATGGGTTCTACGAAGAATAGGCTATCTTTTCGTTCCAGTTAAGAATTAGGCTAACGTCATTTAGCTAAGTTTTCAGGAGGAATAAATAACGTATTATTTTTCAAAATATTTCCAACGAATTCAAAACTTCAGCATTTTGTATTAGAGTTTATAATGTAATTTAGGCTTCTATAACTTTCAAAACAAGAAATTTTAAAAGATTTATATTTATTTTAACACTTCTGCGTGTTTACTAAATTTCATACAAAATGAACTTAGCCTAATTCTTAACGGAAACAAAAAGATAGCCTATTCTTCGTAGAACTTATCGATATATGGTGTGAAGTATTATATATATAATATTCATTTGTTATAAAAATTGAACTTGAATGTTGTATTTTTCATCTTAAATTATATTTCATTTACAAGAAATTCTAACCTACACGAGAATAAAATTGATTATTTTCAAATAAAACTGTAAAATCGAGCGATTTTGAATTAAAATCTCTGAAAATGTTCAGATTTTAAATTGCGCATTATATCTTTAAAAATTCAATAATTTCAAGTTGAAACTTTTAAAATCAAGCATATTTTATTAGAAGCCTTTAACAGTGAACAATTTCCATTTGATAATGGTCAAGATAAAAGAATGATCAATTTAAATCATTTGAAAATGACAAATTTTTAATCACCTTCCACGATTTAAACCTTCTAATTTGAAAAATTTAATAAATTTGAAAATGATCCAAATTAAATAATTTCAAACTTAATTAAAAAATTCTTCAATTTTAAAATCAGAAAGTTAACAAACTTATAAATTATAACGCTTCAAATTAAATTTGTTGTATTTTGAATGTTTCAATTTAACAATTTCTGAATTTTCAAATTACTTCATTCTGACTTATTTGAAGTATAAATTGCAGGTTTTAAACATTTTAAAGATTTGAAATAGTATACCATTCCTAAATTTTCGATATTAAAAGTTTTATTCAATTAGAAATTATGGAATTTATCATACTTCTATTAGTAAATTACTACTTTTGAACGTTTAATTTAAAGATAGGCATTTATAAAGCTTTTATTGCCGTAATATATTTTTAATTTGAGAGCATCTAATTAAAACGTTTAAGGGTATGTACCACCAGAGTATTACGTGACCAATTACATGCTTATATTCAGCGGGTTTATAATCTTGGCAAATGGTACAACATATTTAAGTAGGGCACGTCTTCCATGCCCATTTGAGTTTTTATTATTTTAAATAATGCAATTTTATTAATACAATTTTATCCAGGATACACTAAAACCCCGTTTTTAATTACAATCCAAGTAGAAAACTTAACAAAACTACCCTATTTACATAAAATAAAAAGGCTAAACAGACGCTCTTATATATATTTTAAGACATTTCCCGAACAATTTTAGCACTATATTTACAATATTTAAATGATCATGTCTTGTGACATTATGGAACAGGCCCTTCAATTTAAAATAGCCAAAATTTAAAAAAGTTCACAATTCAAATTTTTAATTACTCATATATTTAAATGTTTCAAATGAGCATTTTTACAATTCGCAATATTAGTTTTAAATCTTCTAGATCTAAAATATTTGTCAAGATGGCAAATTACTCAGATTTTAAAACATCATATCTTATTTAATTAATTATCCATTTAGATCAGCTGAATCCACTCGTTCGATCAGCCAACTTCTTAGCTTTTAAGCTTACTTTCACCTTGAAAGTTCAAACTAATACTACACTAAGTAATTAATAACTAATTTTTGTTAATTTGTCAAAGAGAGAAGATCTTAATCATCAAAAATGCATGAAAATATTTTTAAAGAAAGCAAATTTACGATTATGATACTTCATCTTCATCATGGGCAATATTACCGTACAGTTTTTTAAGACCATAGAATTCTATGTATCGGAAATATCAACAAAAATAAAAAATAGAACTCCATGAACTACAAATTCACATATCGCCACTCATGTTCTTCATATATTTTTGATAATGAGATTTTTTCATTTCATAATTTCTTTAAGTATGTTTATTATTCAATAACATTTTTAATTTGAGCTACTTCAAACAATTAGAATGCGTTTTAAAAATGTTAAGAAGATTTGAAAATTATTATTACGAATTGAAGAAATGCAAATTTCAAACCATTAACAAAGAATAATTTTTATTCGACTCTTTAAAATTGATAAATTAAAAAATCCGTGACTACATTTACCCAAATTCGCTGTCTGTTATGTTTGGAACGTTTATATGGGGGCTGGGTTCAACGAAATTGGATCTGTTGAAACTAGATCAACTTTATGTACAAATATTGTAAATTACTATCCCGAATTGAAGCCTTCAAAATTCTACAATTATTTGACGTTTTCCTTAGAGTTACTTTTGGGAATTAAAAATTAAGCAATTTCGCATATAAAACCTCCATAATTTTACTAGGAGGCAGCAAAAGAAGTATTTTAAAAGAAGCTTTATACCCTAAAACTATATTATTATAAACAAAAGAAAAAAGTAGCATTGAATAAAAATGAAACAAAAAAGCCAAATTTGACATTTGAATAGAATACTTTTTTGTACGAATTTGAAATGTTTGATTTTAAATATTCAGGGTGGCCACTCAAACTTCAGAAAAAAAATTCCCGGCTATTTCCTGGGTATCCCGTTCAAAAATGATATTTTTCAGTTGACTTTTAAACAATTAAAATAATAATTATACCATGGATACTAATTTTTTTATTATATAAATTCTGAAAAAAATGAAGTATTTAAAAAATTCCCAGGTATAATATATACCATTTATTTTATTGTAAAATAGATTTAAACAGATACTGTTTTTTTATCAAATAAACCATAGTTCGCTTGCAGTTTAGGAGATATTTGCGATTATGTGAACAAGGATAAAAAAGTAGATTCTAGGGTTTTCATGTGAAATCATACTTCAATCTATGTGGTAAAATCTGATAACTTTTGCATTTGAATGAATATAACACGAGAGTTGGCCCTCGCCAACTTTAAATACGGTTTTCTCAAAAATTGGGTTTTCGAAGAAACTAAATCTGCAGGGCTTAATGATTCAGTTTAATATTTTCGAAGAAGATTATTATAAGAAACACAATTACTGAACAAGCCTTCTTGTGTACTGAATTACATAAAATGGAATATCACAGAAAAATGTGCGTTTAGGGCCTAAAATGACGGGAATTTATCCGGAGATATGCCTCTAAACGTAACTCTATATCGTCAAAGCAGGTCCTTCTTTTACAGAACTTCGCAATTTATTTATGAAAAATGTAGTGAAACCATAAATCATAACTTTATACTGCCAATTACATGAATGAAACTCATGTAATTACTAAGCTAAATATATATTGAGGAAATTTGGTATTTAAATATAAAAGGATCATTCATTTTGGAAGAAAACATGAACTCTGAAATCTTTAGTCTATTCAATAGAAAAGTATCCGGTTAAATCCATACGTTTTATAGTTATTGAAAAATTAAGAATGAATAAAAAAAATTCCCAGTATTCCAACTCGAAATTCGAGGAAAATTCCCCCTTTTCCCGATTTTGCCGGTCAGTGACCAACCTCTCATGATAGGGGGAACCAACACCCTTCGGAATTTTCTTTGGATCCATACTCCTCCCATGAACAAACTTGTAATATGCTGAATCAATAATATGCACTTTTCAGCTATTCTCGAGAAAAATGACTTTCAAAAACTCCATGCACGTTACTTGGATTTATTAAATTGTAATTCATAATCAAATGATTTTCCCAACCTTTACTACTTTTATTCTAAAAAAAAGTTTTTTTTATACAAAATTCTCATTTTTCTTATTTAATCGAACATTTATATATTTTTTATTATGTGTTTCATATGAAATGAAAATAACAAAATTTAAAATATTATAATAAGAATAAAGAGAATATTCAAATATTAGGAAATTGTAAAACAATATAATGCAAAAATAGAATATTAATAAAAGAAATTTACTATCATAACTATAAGTTTAATATTGTAAGGTTTGTGTAATGAGTTATGTTTTTTAACATAATTGCACAAAAAATCAAAATTTTTCCAGAATGTCGCGTTATTGACTAATCCTTAAAACATTTGCTTCGAAAATGATAAATGCTGAAAACCCCAATTTTTTCATGTGAAAAAAATGTTTGAAAATGAGTATTTTAGCTTGATTTAAACAAATTAAAAGTCAATTGCAATGAAAAGTAAAATTAGCAAAAAATGCCGGCAGCAAGAAAAAGACCGGACTTTCTGGTTACAAACTCAGAGCATTGCCGCCTCATCTAACTGGGAGTTGAAAGACTCTCGCATCCCGGTTCATGTAACATGTGTGGATAATTTTAAAGACGTTTTTCTAGAAGATCGCTGAAAAACGCATATTATTAATTTAGCGAATTACAAATTTATTAACGACTTATTACTGGGAAGATCGAAACTATAAACTATAATCGAAACAAAATTTCGAAGGGTCTTGGTTGCCCTTGTAAGTGAAAATTGTCAACTTGGTGCCAAGGCGCACATTATACAATCTGTTTTTAATAACGTTATATAGAGGTTAATGGAGAGTGCCGAACAGGCCGCAGTCTCAGCGCCAAGGGAAGGAAACGCCTCTCCCAAGTATTATGCATCTCATCGACTAAATCTATTCACCGAAGATGGGAAGGTGGCGTCCGGTGCTCGAGAAATGTCTCTCACGCCTAATCGTCACTTTGATCATTTGGAAGTCAATGTTAGTCTGTCGGCCGTCCTTTTACCCCCAGCTATCAAGGACACAGGTGATGCAACAATTTTTCATTTATATTAAATTTCGTATAAATTTCATATTCTTTAACTTACATTACTAGATACCTACCTTCATTATATGTTATCTATTATTAATGGCCTCGAATTAATAATTGCATTTATGAATTACAATTTTCAATAATTTTGCATATGGGTCATTTTTTCTTAAATACCGTAAGACAATAAAAAGTAGATATTAGGGTGCATCGAAAATAAAAAATTCTAGAATTCAAAATCGATTTCATTCAAAAAAGTAGCGTATTGGTGTTCTAAAAAGTGTAATTAATTTTGAATCAATGGATATGCTGCTTGGTTATGCGTCCTCGAAAGAAATGTCTTCTTTTTCAATTTTCAAATTGTCCAAGAGTAATTCCTTTTTAATTCATCCCTGTTTCCGGAAAATATTCTTAACACGTGTAAAAATAGGAAAATAATTTTTTCACGTGCTTTAAAACTTTCCAGTGGCAAAAATGCACTAGTAAAAATGCCCTAGTAAAACATTGTTTTCTGATAACATATCAGCATTTTTAGAATAGAAATACAATAGAAATTTTTTTAATAACTGCAAAATTTGGAAACTTTTCTGTAATTACAATTTCGATTCCTGGGCCTCATCAATTATTTTTCTAGTGTATTCTATGCTAGAAGAAATCAACACCTACTCAGAAAACCGCTTGAACCACAAGTAATGACAATTTTATTCAATACCAAAAAAAATGTTTACTTCATTGTGTTACCGATTTTGATTCCTGGATTTCAGCAAATTTTTGCTAGTGAATTTTTATCACCGAAAAGTTTTGTATGTACTGGCAAAAACTCTTCTACTATTTACATTATGGTATTAAGATCTTTTTCCAAAAACAGAGGTGAATGAACTAAAAATGATTGATTACAATCCGCAGAATATTAGAAAGCCTCTTTTGACCTTCTAAAATGTAAAAAGATTGAAGCTCAAGAAAATTTAAAAACTCTGCAAACAAGAAATTTAAAAAAATTGGTTTTCAAGTGCGGGTACAGCTGTATATAAATATTACTTGTTATAAAAATGTATGAATGAAACTCAAGCAAACAGCCTAAAAATAAAATTTGACATATATTGTACAGAAAAAATAAAAAAATTAACGGATTTTCATCCAGAAAAAAGAAATCAAATTATACAATATAAAATTTCGAGTTGCCTGTTTCCTCAACGTGTCCCAGTGAGGTAATGGCAGTTTACGGGATACAAATTTTCCTTTGGACAAATATGTAACGAAAAGGACAGAGTGCATTTTTTTTCATTGTGCAGCCAAGTTATTTTTCAGGTTTACTCAATTTCTTTTGTATTTGGGAACAAACAATTATGACCTAAATGTTTCCCATTTATTTTTGCACGTTCAACCGAATCTCAAAACCACTTTTTTAATTTAAAATCTGACCCCCATTTCCCTATAAATTTTTTTTTTTTAGTTTGACACTTTTAAACCATTTTTACCTTGAAGGAGGAAATGCTTCTTTTTTGTTTACAAACCAATATAAAACCCTATTTTAAGCAACTATATAACTTCTTTAATGACAGTAAACAAAATGTTATCTACTGAAGTTTCGATATAATTTTTCACGCTTTTTAATGTGAAATAATCATTTTCTCAAACAATTATGGTTAATGGGAAGTAGATGGTTTTCCCGAAGCAGAATGAACAATAAAAAAAAAGTGCAAGTCATAAAGTTTTATTCTGAGACTAACTACATTTTTTTAATGACTCTACTTGAAAAAAATGTTCTTTTTTTTTGTACTATAACAAAATAGTAAGGTACTTTCAAAAAGAGCCTGACCACACAAAATCTGAAAAATTTCAAATGACAAAAGTTTAGCTGAGTTTGAGTCTGATCCAAGCAATTGTGATCTTTTGGATGGGTACACTTGAGAAAAAAATACAGGATATATGTAATATATAATCTAGATTAAAAAATCAAACTAAATGACTTATATCAAAATTTAAGTTAGATTTATTAAACGAAATTGTTAAGAAAATTAGATGTGGCAACTTTTCTACCTAATCTAGACTTGATGAAAGCCTATTTATAAAATGTGAAAAAAGCTAAAGTTAAATGGGCCACCAATGTTTTATTGATTTATTAAAAATGTGATGTGTGAATTCTTAGTAAACCTATGAGATATTTTATCATAAAAATAAAAGAATATTACGTGGATCTTAAAAGCTTTCATTGAGATTAAAAAAGTTTGGAAGCTTTTATTGGATTTTGATTAGTCCTTTGACACTGCACAAACTACTTAAGAGTCATTACAGAAGTTTAAGACATTCTGTGATGCTTCGTTGCAAACGTTTATTAAATTAGCAAATATCTTTAAAAAATTTACAGTAAACTATCGAAACTTCTATCATAAATTTCAGAGCAATTTTTAATAGATTATAATGAAAAACTAATAAAGACTGTTGATCAATAAACGAAAATAGATTACTCTCGTTAAGGTATCCTATTGTTAAATATTTATTTTTCATTATTAAAAAATTACATGATATGTTAATAATGATAATATTTTGTATTTTTTTAAGTAGTTTAAGTAAAAATCACAAATTGCGAAAATTATTTTTGACACATTTCGTCTGACAAGAAACGATACGACTTATGTTAAAATGAAAAATGCTATTTATCAATTTTAGTGATATTTTTTCGGAAAGAAAAATGTTTCTAGAGCTTTAAACCTTTTCTTGAAATTAAAAAAGTTTGGTAACTTTTATTAAATTTTTATCAGTCTTTTGACACTGCTCAAACTGTTTAAGAATCATTACAGAAGTTCAAGAAATTTTCCGATAGCTATTTCAGACCTTAATTGAAATAGTAAATATCTTTAAATAATTTCATGAAATTTTATGAAATATTAAGATCTTAAGATAAGTTTTAAAACCTTTTAAAAATTATTTAACTTTACATAATTCATATTTTTGCCAAAAATCAAAGTTGTCCAATTTAAGTTAAACTTAGACACAATCTTTAGGTCTGTTTAAGTATTACTTCAAGCTTTTTTCCATCAATTTACCCCCACCCCCCACTCACCCTGTCATGTGATTTGGAAATCACGATAACTGGGACATCGGTTCTTTTTTAATTTAAATTGAGTATAAATAAAAAGTAATATCAAATATAAGGTAAAAACAATTTTTATGATATTCTAGGATGTTTAATGCTTCAATCAGTACCAATTATTTTTTAAATAATCGTTCCAAAACAATTTTATAAATATTTGAAGTCATTGAAATCACTTATGGTCACGATTACTGGGACGTTTACCTTACTGGAAAATCATTTTTCTACTGCCATTAGAAGAGTAAAAAATAGCAGCAGGAGACAATATCCATGAAACTTTCGAAATTTTCATCTTCTACTCCTCAATAAATATTTATTCAAATGACAGAATTTTTTCCAAGATTGACTTGGATTGGAAAACTTTTTGGGGTAGTTAAACTTGAAAATGAATACCCCAAATACAAGTAGATTGTGAAACTTTGAAACTTCTTCGGATTTTTATCGAATTCTGCTTAGTATTTCACATTTCAAGAGGTACTCAATATCCATTTTAGAAGTTCAATACATTTTCTAAGAGTTATTACCGTCTGTTTGCGCATTAGCATTAACAAATCGTGATAAAAATAATGACATTAGAAAAATTCTGGCATTCTTAAGACGTTCAAAGTTACCATAAAACAAAATGACAAATATTTCAGATGCTGATGTAGCAGCAGCTATTCAATGGAGCGAGCATTTGGATCCTCTTTTCGTCAACAACTATGAAAGTGATCCAACCCTATCTTGGCAATATTTTGGTGCTACTGTCGGAATTTTAAGACGATTCCCTGGTAAGAATTTGTATCTTTTCTCTCTAAATCACCACAGAAAACCACTTTTCAAAATTTTCATCAACTTTCAAATAATTCTCATAATTTTAGCAATATCCTGGCCACCAATAGATACGGTATCAAAGCCAAGGAAATCCAGCACAGTTCGAGATGTCTACGATTTTCGAATTTCGGATTGGTTTATTGGTGGAGCAACGAGCCCCAAAGATCTTGTGATTCTGGTAGATGGATCTAGTTTATCATCAAATAAAATTCGAGATTTAACGATCGCCACGACAAAAACGATTCTAGATTCTCTTGGCCCTGCCGACTATGTCAACATCTACAAATATGGTGAAAGTGCAGAGGAAATTATTCGCTGTTTTAAAGACAGTCTTTTGCCAGCAAATACGGAAAATATAAAAGAGCTGAAAGTAGCTCTTAATTCGTTAAAACCAGATTCGCCAACTAACATAACTGCTGCTTTTAATTCGGCTTTTGAATTACTTAACAGATACAATAAAACTGGCCAAGGATCTCAATGTAATCAGGCAATAATGTTAGTAACTTCGAATTCTGAAGCACCTTCAATTGAATTGATAAAAAAGTATAATGAACCCCATAAGCCTGTGAGACTTTTTAACTATTTAATCGGTGGGGAGAAGAGTCCTGATCTTTATAATTTGGCCTGCACTAACAAAGGTAAGATTAACAATAAAAATTATTTAAAGTCAATTTTATGATGGAAGAAATATGCTTTTAATGTTTAAAAGTGACATTTAGATTTTTTTACCCATAATACGTAAGCTTTAAAATAGAAAGCCTTACATTTTCGAGGGCTCAAAACATGAAATCCCAAGTATTTTAAAATCGATACCAACCGATTTCCACGAAAACCGATACAAGTCTGACGAGGATTCGCTTTTTTATTCAGTAAATTTTTTATCATATTTTAAATTTTAGGATTCTACGCAAGGATAACCAACAGAGATGAAATTAATTCAAAAGTTTTTGAATATGTAAAAGTCCTCTCTCGTCCCATGGTGTTATATCAGCATGATCATCCCATCCACTGGACACCAGTTTACGTTGGAGGAAAAGTATGTTATTCAAATAGTTTCTCTTTCTTCTTTTTGAAATTTAAATTTATAAAACTCTATTTTTTTCAAGTAATTGAGTTGAAAATTGAAATACTGCTGATAGCTTTATCATTTTACAATCTGAGCAGGGGAAGCTAAACAGTGCTAAGTTCACTTTTTCAGGAAATAGATATTTCTTCAAAAACCATATTTTCTCGATTAAAATAGCTTAAAATCTGTCAACTCTCTTAAAATCTCGTCAATCTTTCGAAATAATTGTAGTTCTATAAAATCCTTTCAATCTTGTGAAATTCTTTGAAATACTTTAAAATCCCTTGAAATTTCATTCCATTTAATTTATTTTTCAATGTTTTCTAGAAATCCCGTAAAATCGAGCTTAAAACCTTTGAAAATCCTACCAAATTCTATGAAATCCCTTACAGCTTTCAAAATATCTTAAAATTCGTTGGAATCTGTTAAAATAGCTTCAATCACTTTAAATATTTTTAAATTGAGCTCAAAAATTTTGCAAGTCGTTTAAAATTCTTTGAAACGTTTGAAAACACTTGAAATTCTTTCGAATCTTTGAAAATAAATTTAAATCTTTTAAAGTAATGTGAATCCTTGGAAATAATTGGAGGAAGTATAAACTTCTTTCAATCTTGTGAAAATCTTTGAAATCCCTTTAAATATCTTTGAAAATATATAATTATATAATCGTAAAACTTAATTAAAATGCTTAAAAACATTTTTAATCCCTTTAATAATAAATTGACCTTATTAATTAAAGCTCTATTCAATAAAGTTTTTTAAATCTTAAGAAATTTCTCAAAATAACTTAAAATCCTTTGAAATATTTTGAATCGCTACGAAAATTATAGAAAATTCAGTATATGAAAATCTTTATATATGTCATAATGAAGTTTCTCTAATGTTTTTTCATAAGGATTTTATTATTGCATCATTAAGACATTTCCCTTTCGGGTTATAGAATTTTTGGATAGACCTAACGACTATAAAAGTGAGTTGCAACCCCCTTCAACAGTTTTCCAGCTCTAAAATGACTGTGAAACTAAACAAAATGTCAAAGACAAATATAATATGTTCTATTTTGTATTTGTATTAATTTTGACATATGATTACTTACAGAGCAGCAGATATGGTGCTGAATATCAGGGTCAACTAATGGTATCAGTCACGGCTCCCATTCTGGATCGTCGAAATTATTCTGTAAGTAATAATGAAAATTGTTTTTTATAAATATATTTCAAAATAAATAACTGATCTATTTTTAAATGTTTAAATGTATGATAAATTGTCTGATTTAATTTTTGTAGGAGAAGAATGCGAATTTGTTGGGAATTGTCGGGACTGATGTGCCCGTAGAGGAAATTCAAAAACTAATCCCACCTTATAAGGTCCGTTTGATTTGTTGTCACTTTATTAAATTTCTAAGTGAATTTATACTTTGCTTATTTTTAGTTTATAAACTAAAACTACATTAATTTCAGTTGGGGGTGAATGGTTATTCCTTCATAGTCGATAACAATGGACGAGTCCTCTATCATCCAGATTTGCGACCGATGGTAAGATATACCCATTAAATGTTAAATCTTAATTTTTTAATTAAAGAACTCGTAACTAAAAGTTAAAATTTTTAACTATCGCAGCCAGGAAATGTCGACGTGAGTATTATTTTAGCATAGGAATACTTAAAATGTCAACACATTTGATCGCGAATTCATATTTTATTTCCTAAGATACTTCTTTAACAAAAAATCAAATGAATAATTTTTTATTCTATTTTTTTAAATTAGTATGAGGAAACCCTAAAACCTAAATACATAGGTGTGGATTTGTCAGAAGTTGAACTGACTGAATATGACGGACCCTCTCATCATCTGAATGATTCTCTCCTTTTGGACGTAAGTAGAAATTTACCTAATTTTCTAATTCTTGTTTCGAACGTTACAAGAATTATTTAGATCAAATATATTATATTGCAAATTTTAAATTAAAACATTTTTAATCTATGTAAACTACTTTTTTATATTGCAGCTCAGACATGAAATGGTGGACCAGAAAGAAGGAGAGACTGCTTTTGCTGTGAAAGCTCATTATGATGATATGGTAAGCAAGGAATTATATCCAGAAAAACCAGTTAATTTTATTATTTCGATTTTTAATGATGAGTTCATTTTTATTTTTTAGCGGAGGGTCACTATTAAACACAATAAATATTTTTACAAGCAAATTGAAGGCACGCCATTCTCTCTGGGGTTGGCATTACCGGAAGGCTATGGCATGTATAGTTTACATGCTGAGCATGAAATAAGACATGCACTTCTCAATGGTAAGTGAAAGTCAAGTTAAACACTACATTTTTTCACAATTATCTGCAAAAATAATTTAATTTTAAAAAAAAATTTAATTCTTTCCAAATGATCGACGATAAAGATTTTCACATTTTTCGAACTAAAAATACTTTCAGTATTTCAATTTGAAAGCCAAAATTAGAGCTGAAAATAATTTTAAATTGCCCTATATCAGAAGGCTTTCAAATTTAAAAGTTTCAAACGCGAACTGCTTTACATTTGAATTTATCTATTTTCAGTAACGGACTCATTCAAAGGACATTGGAAAGTACATCCAGATTGGATTTATTGTGAATATAATTCAGCCTCCGAGAAAAAATTTGCCACCCCAGAAGATGTTGTGTATCATTTCCTGGGTCGGACTCAACAACCCGGTTGGAAATGGATGTCCATGAGACCAAAGAGTCCAAGCTCGCACCAAAAACAAGCGAGCAAGCCGGACAAAGATGCGTATTATTGTAAGTCTAATACAGTCTGTCAAGTTAAAGCGTGGGTGGCTTTACTCGCAGTCGGTAAGGTGTATCGACATGATTTTGGTGTCAAAATATTAAGAAGAGCTCCCTCT
>NC_046658.1:67251560-67270148 GCF_010883055.1 Belonocnema kinseyi
TGAAAGAGGGAGCTCGTCTTAATATTTTGACACCAAAATCATGTCGATACACCTTACCGACTGCGAGTAAAGCCACCCACGCTTTAACTTGACAGACTGTATATCTTTATAAATTGATTTAAAAGTAGTTATTTCAACATAAACCATTGGTTATTTGAATAAAAAGCAAATAATATGTATATTTTACTATACATTTTTCAGGTGATAAAACGCTCGTACAGTCTTTAGTACTGGATGCTAAAGTAACTCAGGATTTTGAAAAGAAAAGTGAAAAATCTTTACACAAAGAGGATAATTTAAGGTAAGTCATCAGGAAAGACAAAAATGAAAAATTGTGGCACGCCCGTAAGACAAACGAAAACAAACCTGAGCACCAGTAATGCACAAAGCACTTTCCTAGTTTTATTTTAGTCACTTAGCACCTTTTCAATTTTCGACACAGTGAAAATGGGAAAAAATCCAAAGCACTGCTAGTTTCGCTATCTTATCACCTGATATTTTTTGTTAAAGATCTATTTTTTAATTATTCTTGAATATTGATTAAAACGAAAATAATTTAGATAATAAATTAGTAGACTTCATTTTAAATTCATTAACCGTATACAGTAGGAGAAATTTCTTTTTGAATATTAACAGAAAATTCCTATCTTGCGTATAGATATTAGAAGAGTTAAAAATTTGAAATGCTTTGAATGGCTTTTTTGAACCCAAATTGCATTTTAAAGCTGACTCTTATTTCTTTCTTCAACGACTAAATTTAAACATCCTTTCCAATTCTTAGACTTCCATAGTTATTTTATTTATAATTTTTAATATCCTATAAATCCAAATAATGAGCGACTAATAGACATTTGACATTTATCCGCTTTTCCAAAAACAAAAAAAAACTAATTTTAAAGAATATACAAGAAAAAAAGATCTACCAATTTTACTGTTTTTTGACACATTGCACTATATGCACATGGTCCCTTTTATTTACACTGTTATATTTTGGTGTATATTTTATTATATTATTATTGTGTGTCTTCACCGCCAGCCCAATTGCCATACTGATGGCTGTTCTGCAAAGGTAATAATTATGCACAGCTATTCTGTTTAAAACTCACTCGCAAGTATTGCACGGTAATACGTTCACTATAACGATATCATCTATTACTCTCGTCGATAATAATTCTATCATTAATCATGTAAGCTTCTGGTACAGTAAGACATATTCTCTGAAATCTATTTTATACAAAAAATATCTACAAATATTATTAAAATATTTAAAATACCTATATTTATTCTAATTACATTTTCACAACATATGTAAAAATTATAAAAATAGATACAATGAAAGAAACAGGATATGTCTCATTACGTGTGACCTATATGAAAATATTCCTTTAACAAAAGCACCTTACATAATCAAAAACTTGAATTAAAATTTTCTGATGGATATTTATTTGAGAAGTCAAAAAAAACAACTTATTTAGTAGATGGGATTCTACATATTTAATACAAATTTTTATTCAGGTTTAAAATGGTGAGTATTGTGGAATGATCAAATCAACTTTTGAATCCAATTTACCAAATAAGACAGATTTTTATTGTGCTGTTGTTCAATGAATTTGTATAATACCATTTTAACAGAATTCTAATGTGATTGTGAAGCCTTTCATCCCTACTATAAATAGTCTGCGTAACAAATGTCATCCTAAAATAACTTTATTTACCATGGAGATATAGATAGTTCGTGTGACAATCTTGTTTTTAGTAAAACAAAATGATAATTAATTCAGAGCCGAACTTGCATCTCTTATCCTGCGAAAGTAATTTATTTGTATATAAATAATAAGTCTGTATTCAACAGGAGTGTAGAACAGCTTTAATATGAAAATTAAAAAAGGGATAAATATGTGAAATTATAATCGGTACCAGGCTGAAAAATTATATTTCGTTTACAAATGGTGGAAAAAATTATAAATAGTATTTCCCACTATGTATCATTTTTCCGCCTGGGATGTAGTTCTCTTTACATTTTAAATTGAAACATTTAAATATTTTTTTAATAGAAGGACAAAAATAGTTAAAAAATAATTGTATGAAAATATTGCAAAGAATTCAAGTGTAACTTTAGATATGTTTTCAGCCAAGGAAAGGGAAGATTCGGTATCGCCAGAAGCTTTATTGCAACTAGAAGTGGACTTTTCCGATGGCATGAACATCAAACAAATGGGGAACCTGTCGAAGAACCGTAATTATATATTTAATAATATTTGAAATTCTTCTAAAAAAATTAATAAAAATAGATATTTGTTGCAGAAAATTTGAAAAAACCACATACAAATTTCAGGCAAAAAAAGATTTTCAGAGCTGCCACAGACTCATGTACTTTTAAAAAGTGGAAAAGCGACAAATTTAGGCTAAAAAGGGGACTCTTATCTACGCAAAAATTTCAATTCAATTGCACTTTTAGTTTATCGACTTGCATTTTACAAGATGCGATGAAATGCTATAGCTGAATTTGGAAGTGAATACTATGGTCACAATTGTTAGAATAAAATTTACAAATAATGTTTAAAGAAATTTTATAATTAATTTAATTACAAACTGAATAAGGATATTCTATTTTATTTGGCCCAAGTGAGTAGCGTCCTAATTTTGAAAAATTCGGATACTTAACTATAATAATACTCAATTTTTTCAATTTAATTATCACATAAATTTACTAAATTATCTTATATTTATTTATAAATTTAATTTGCAAAATGCAAAAGTACAGACAAATTTTACATTTATGTTATTGGGAAATAATGAAAGAAAATTTTGATTTGACAATAACTAAAATGCAGCCATTTGCAGCACTGCCATAGCCTTATTAAAAACGTTGCGTTTAGTTTTTTAAATTAAAACTTACACCGTAAGATTAATTTTTTGTCAGATTTTTCACGGCTTTTAAGCTAAAATAAGACAATTTTCATTTTTAAATTCTACACCTGAGGTTTTGTTCATTTTCGCGATTGAATAACTCGTAGGGAGAAGAATGAAAAAATTCCAATTTTAAATATTACATGTAAATCAGGACCTCATTTTGTCCCCTGAAAAATTAAAGTTGTTAATATTAAGGTAACTGCAACTTAGTCATTAGTCCGTTTAATCAAACCTCGAAAAAGCAATTTTTTGTGCTATTTTGAAAATTGATATTTTGGTAGAAAAAGGCTCGGGGCCAACGACAAATTTTTAGGGTGATAAAATAAAGACCTGATGTACACATACTTTAAATTATGGATTTTTTGTTTATTTTTCAACCTACGATTTAATCATCTGCGAAAATGAACAAAACGAACGAACAAAGGTAAACAAATAGTTTCGAATTTCGAATCGAAAATTTTAATATTTAAACATAAAAAGTTGAAAAAATAGCTACAACCATTACACAATTTCCTTCAATTATTTCACAATAAAATTTCTTTTCTAAATTTTAAATAAAAGTTTCAAGACTGTTGAATAGGTCTAATTTGATTTAATTCAATTTTATGTTGTAGAATTGGTGTCTTAATTTATTTCATAATGTACATAATCAATGTGACATTATTCTATTCGTTTTTATTCTCAAAATAAAATCTATATATAAAAATTAAGTAATTTAATAAATTTATGTGATATAAGTAAGTTTATGTAACAGTAAGTATTATTATAGTTATCTAATTAATTTTTTTAATCATGCCGTAACCAATATAAAGAAACAAAATACTACATTCTTGGATAATTCACTTGCAGATCAAATTTGTATCTTCAGATTTAGTGTGGTGCTTTACAATAGGAAATATAAAACTAGAAAATCAAAAATTAAAATTATTTAAATTTTATTATTGAATAACATTTTCACACTATAATTTATTTACATTTTTTTTCTTAAGATAAAATCTAAAATGAGATGGAGAAATGTAATTAAAGTGACCTTTTGGCTTAGCAAAACTAACTAAAAGTGACTTAGGTGAATTTTTGGCAGCCCTGTATTTTTCATTTATCTAATTATCAATACGAAATACTAAGTTGTAGAAAAACTGAGAACTTTCATAATTAAATTCTAATTCGAAGGTAAATTTTTATATTCTTTATTTAATATCTTATTAAGTTCATAAAACTTTTTTAAACAGGAATTTTGCTGAGACAAACAGACGAGCGATGGACATGACTTGGTATAAAAGAGCTGTGGATCAACATGCAGTTGAAGATGAGAGTTTCGTTTTTAGTGTACCATTCAATGCTGGTTTGTACACCAAATATTATAATTTTATTAATCCTAATGTACTATTTAGCTTTCTATGGGAGTTATTAACTGTACTTTTTAAGCCTGTAATATTTTGTTTTGTGATGTGACGTCA
Source organism: Belonocnema kinseyi (assembly GCF_010883055.1). NCBI lineage: Eukaryota > Metazoa > Arthropoda > Insecta > Hymenoptera > Cynipidae > Belonocnema > Belonocnema kinseyi. Next base: position 67,255,931 of record NC_046658.1, read on the forward strand.
TTGTTATTTTTTTCTACAGCTGAAAATCCTAAACCTCTCGTCACTGCGACGCATGCTATATTTGTTGAAAATAAAGGACGACAAAATAAAGCGCCGGCAGCGGTAGTGGGATTGCAGTTTCATCATTCCTCTTTGGCGTCACATTTTGTTAATATCACGTCAACGGTAAGAATTTGGCTTTATGTAAAATAAAACTCTATAATGCAGACATGGATATCTATGAAAAGGTCTTTGAAAATCCCAAGCCATTAAAATTTTTTAAAAAACTTATCTGAAAAGAAGCAGGAATAATTCGGAAATGACTTTAAATACCTCATATGCCTTTTTCCTTTTCAGTGTGCTGGAACAACCAGTTGCAAAAAGACTTGTGCATCTGAAGAGTTAGATTGTTACATTTTGGACAATAATGGTTTTATCATAATCAGTGAAAAACACGAACATACCGGAAAATTCTTTGGTGAAATAGATGGAACCATTATGGATTCTCTCGTACAGGACAAAATATTCAGGTACTATTTTTGTAAACATTCGATCAATTTTATTATTATAAAATCATTAAGAAAAGGAAAAGATATAAATATTAATATGATTATGGCAGTCTTCAAATCTATTATTTAACTTTGTTCAGATTGAAGATCTTATTTCCGCTCATTTATCGCGTGCTTGTCTCTTGATTCTTTTTCCATCACCCAGCTTGATAGTTTATTAGCATACACCAGTTTGGCATCTTATATAATATTCTGTTTCCCCTTGACGTTTTTTGAATTGATTAGAATTTCTTTAATTTGAATTAGAAAAATTAGAATATTGAATTCTCGTGTTTTTTGTTTGTTAGAATCAACGTTGAGGAAGTTCTTTTTAAAAAACTGATTAAATTTAACAGTTCTTTTTTTTAATACGGAAGTTTATATATGTAAAAATTATAAGTGTGTCTACAAAACAAATCAGCGTTGTCGTTTTTACTTTTCGCACTTGAAGAACCTTCAATTAAAATCTATAAAATTGAATAAAATTCCATTTGTAATCTTCAAAATATAAGGATTCCAAAAAAGACTTTCCAAATTGCATCATTTTCTACAGTAACAAAAAGGTTTGTTTGAATTAAACAAGCATTTATTTGGCCTTTTATCAAAGAAAGAATTTTTTAAATTAGAATAAATTTGTTTGACTTGAGAAATGGCGTGTTCGAATCAAACTTTTTTTCTTCTATTAAACAAATATTTGTTAAACAATTAAAATTTTGTTTGAACCAATATCTTGAAAGAATTCGTTAAATTCATTAAATATTTTTATACATATAATAATGTGGAAGATTTAGAATTAAAAGTTTGATATATTTTCAAATTCAAGAAATTTCAAATGTGATTCTTCATAATTGCAGAACTTTAAAATTTAAGAGTTTATATTATTTAAATTTACAATAAAAAATTATTCAAAAGTTTTTAATTTTTTAATTTATGATTAAAAATCATGCATATTTTAAATTTTACCATTCAAAATTCTTCAATTTTCATGCTTTACATTCAAAATTTTTTCAAATTGGATCATTTAGAATTCAAAACTTATTTTTTGTTTTTGAATTCATCCGAATTTAATAATGTGTATTTATACATCTTAAACATTGAAGATTTTTCAATTATAAATCTTTTAAATTGAATTATTTAAAAAAAGTTCGAAATTACATACCTTCAAAATATAAATCGTTGAAACTGAAGAATTTGCAATTAGATATTTTCAAAATTCAAGAGTTTTTAATTTTTGTAATTTGGAAGATCTAGGATTAACCATTCGACTTATCATCTTCAGAATAATCAATATTTGCAGAATTTTTATTCTTACATCTTTCAAATTAAAAAGTTTTAACTGTTAACTCTCAAAAATTGTATAGAAACTTGAACTGTAAATCTTTAGAATTGAAAAGTTTTCAATTTTTTAACTTTACAGTTATAGATTATGTCAGTTTTTAATTTTACTATTTAAAATGCGGCAATTTTGATGATTTTTATTCAAAACTTCTTTAGTTTGGATGGTTTAAAATTAAACACTTGACTATTGATCTTCTAGAATCTAGATCATCCAAATTTAAGAATTTTTATTTTAAAATCTTTAAAATTAAAGAGTTTTTAATTCTTAAACCATCAAATAACAAATTATTTTAGTTTTAAGTTTTAAAATTAAAAATGCTACAATAATGAATATTTTAAAAGAATTTGGATGATTGAGAATTCAACCTAAAGATTTGTTTATTGGTACATCTTTAAAATTGAAGTGTTGCCAATTGTAAATCTTCGAAATTGAACTATTAAACAAAATTTAAGATAATTTAAGAAGATGATTAAAAAGTTATGAGTTTAAGCTACAAACGTTCAAAATTATACAAGTTGGCAAATTTTAAATTGTAAATATCTACAAAGTGAATCAATGTTGAAAATGGAACACATGAGTAGGGATCAGAATTCCAGAATGTCTTTTAAGATCATCTTGTAACGATATAAAATTCCAAATGAACTTTATTATTTATATAATATTATTATTTTAAAGTTAATGATTACTTAAAGCCGATTAAGATAAAAATTAAAATTAAATTAAATTGTACGAAAGCCAAAATGGATGTCTATTCATTATTCCTCTTTGGCGTTTTTTTATCATTACTTTTTCAAAGCTGATATAGCTATTTTCGATTTTTTCTGATTATGAGCGTTTTATATCAATTAAAAGCTCATTCTTAAAATTGGATAAATCAGAAAAATTCTGTATTTAATATTTTGCATAAGAGTTATTTGGGCTACTGACTCGTCGCCTTGTTTTTCATTTATATTTCAATTTATGACAATTAATTCTATTTTATCATACTTAAAATTTAAGCATGTATTTTAAATCATATTTTTGGTTTATAGGAAAGTAACTATAGTAGATTACCAAGGGGCATGTTCGCCACAGACATCACAAGTATCCGCAGCACATCGAGGAGTTTCTCAATCAATTTTGAAAACGATAGCCACATTGGGAGGCATGCTTTGGTCGTTAACTTTGAACCTACATTTACAAGAACTTTGGAAACCGGTTTTGGCATTCGCAGATTTTGAAGAATGTAAATAAACAAAAAAATGTATTTTTTTCAAAATGGTACAATTTTTATAGTAATATGACTACATATTTTCTATTCAGCTTTTGCAGATAACGGTGTCAATCCATCAGATATGAAAGAAGAAACAATTCCACACGGCGAACGATTCCCTGCATATCCCGCAGTTACACCACTTCCAGCATCATCTCCAGCAACGCATAGTACTTCCACACAATATCATAAATTACGTGCGTGTGAAAAAAGAACGGATCTCTACATTTTGCAACCCGAAAGACTCAATACGAGTGGACAAAGTAATCCATTAAAAGGAAAACTAACGAATTGTCACCAGTCAGGATGCGAAAGGTAAATTATCTTGATCCCTTTCATACAGTTTCAAAAGATAGTTATCTGTTTTTTGTACTTAATACATAATCAGACAATTATATTTAATATAGAAATCGTAAAGGTCCTTCTAAATATTCCAATTACTGGCTACAAAAAATGATGAAAGCTCTCAGACTTTTTGGATTTCTTTGACAGGACAAAGTCCTTATAAAAATACAAAGTAATTTTTATTATGCGCTATCTGAAAAATCAAATCTTATTTTTGACCTCTGGTAATCTAAGAGTAACCCTTATAGAACCTCATTTCAAAAGTTTCTTTCTTTTACGTGTCTCTTCAACAATTTTAGTTCAGATAACACTAGATAACAAAATGTAGCCAATGTGTATTTAAAATAGAACGTGTTATTTTCGTAACAATTTTGTACGCAAAATTCAATTCCGACATTCATTTTTTACATAAACATCAATTTTTTTAGTATTCCTCAATTGTTACCCTACTGAAAATTCCTATATAGTTTCCTATATAGTAACCTATATAGGATCCTATATAAGATCCTGCATATATTTCTATATGGGACCATATCCAGAAGCGCAGTAGTATTCCATGGCACCTACGGCTGCGCAGAAGTTTTGTTGGTCCTCCAGGAGCACCCAGAGACATATGTACCATTGGGTACTATGAGGTGCCATTAGTTAGGTACCATTGGTTAGGTACCTTATTAAGGAGTGTCCTATACAATATACAGGCACCTATATAGGATCCTATGTCATTTCCTATAAGTGGCACCTATAGGTGAAACATATAGGATCCTGTGTAGGATCCTATATAGGAATTTTCGGTAGGGTATTTTTTTTTAATAAACATAAGCAGATTAGGACGTTGTTTAACAAATAAAAAGACATGGTTTCGATTCACTTTTTTAGCGCTGATTGCACGACCACCTTACTTATGCGATAGCTGAAACAGTTCTAGAGCTAATAAGAAAAAAATGCGAAAACATGTTAAAAAAAGATTAGTTTAAAAAAAAACGTTGTAAGGTAAATATTAAATTGTTCGTGGCTTTTTGAGACCCCGCGTAATAATACAAGTTTTTAGTTTTGTAGCTTCGGGGACGTTTCGGCTCCATATTATGAGCCCTCTTCAGTGATTTATTCTAGAAAGTTACATATTTCATATGAGTTTTTTGTACATATTTGTGCGCTTACAAAAAAGAACGCTGTAAATGACCATTCACAAAATGCATGGCAAACGCCCCTACACGCACCTATTTGAACTTGACACCTCCCACCACAATCCCTGTACGAGCTGTACGGTTACGCCGGCGCCAGTGACCGATCAATTAAAAAAGAGACCCGAAGAGCAAGAAGCCCTAGTTGGTTTGAATCGAGTATTTTAGCATAACGTCATGGGAATGCATACAACTGATGCGAGAAAATATTCTAAATGTAAATATAAGTCATAAATATACGAATAGTAATATTTGTCAAATGTAGAATGTATTTTCTCAGACACGTTCCATTCTTTTATCGATTGACGACCTTTCAGTGCCACGAAATAAAATAAAATATGCAAAACTTCAGGTTAATGTATCAGATCGGGTACTTTAACCTTAAATTTCAGACATTTTCTTATATTACGTGAAACTGGCAGATATATTCAACCTATAAAAGGACGAAATAGAATTGCCCAAATGAATTCTAAACTTGAAAATATTACTATTCAGACCTTTATAACTTACTTTTACGTTTAGAATAATTTCTACAAAAAGTTGCCTGCACTTCTATGTCAAGAACTATGCTAATCTTCCTAACATTTCACCTACCCTAGCATGACTGCGGCGTCATGCTACAAAACTTACTACAGTAGACTCTACGATACTTCTCGTTTTCGGGGCTGTAGGGGAAGCGAACACGAAGTGTCAGACTACCCTCTCTCCTGCGACACGCGAAAGTCACGTGACGCGCGCGCGAATGCAAATGCTCTCAAGCGCCGTACAGCTTTGTCAAGTATGTTCGGTGAAACGAAACCTTGCCTTCAGTGGCGCCGGAACGAAAATCTTTTTAGGGGGCATTCTAAATATCGAAAATTCTCATTTTTCAGTTAGATTTTCAACTGTAGAAGTTTCAGTGAAACTTATCGAATTTATTATTATTTCTGGAGAAGGAAAATGTTTTGGAAGTTACGAATTCGAATTTAAAAAGTGAGCAGTGAGCCATTCACTTTTTTTACGTGTTTTTGTTGGCGGCTCCATTGAAATTCTATTTTAAAAAATGTCACAACATAGATTAAGGTATTTGGTAAACAGTTTGAGAAAACAAAAGGTATGCCGCCTTGTGCGGAGTATTTTAATATTTAGACTCACCTTTACATCATGAATTTATAGTTTCCAACAATTACGAGTGAGCGACAATATTAAAAATTCCACTGTGAAGCACAAAAGATCACACGAGCCGATATAAAGCCGCCCAAACCTAAACGTAAAGTTCCGCTCTAGAATTGTCGAGAGTCGAGCAGCATGCGGCGCAGTCAGCAGCGCATGTTTGTGAGTGAAATGAGGCAAGGAGCGGGGGCGAGCCAACGAAGGGGAAATCGGGAAACGAGAAATCTCTTAGCAAGAAGTGTCGTAGAGTCTACTGTATTTCGCGAAGTATTTGATTCTGTTATATTGATTTTAATTGGCAAATTGTACTGTTTCATGGAAATGTCATATCTGTCACGTCTTACATCAACAAAATCACGATGCCGTTTCCAATTGTAGTGTATAATATTTCGTAATATACTCGAGTTAGTTCCCGCGCACTGTGCCTTTCCGCTCCTGGTGTTTTTCAAGCGAGAATCGCAACCGTGTCTTGGTATTTGAGCTGAGAAACTGCGTGAGCCAGCAGTTCTACGAATTACTAAACCGTGAATCTGAGATTCGGGTATATTTCTCTGTATTATTATTAACAGTATTAATTGATTTCAAATAGACCCGCGCTTTTCCGGCACATGTTCAGTTGAAAAAGTTGCTTGCAGGGGACGCACCGATAAAAGGTCGAGGTGGCCAATGAACGTCGCTTCACAAAAATGACCTGGCGACTCACGGTAGAGGTGGTGGCCCCTCCAGCGTTCAAATAATTGGTCGTGTACGTTTTAGGGCCATTCAAATAAGTGGAAGTTTATTGTTTATTTAAATTCTTATTTATTTATTAAATTTATTTAATCTTAACTTACTACATTTATTCTAAATACATCAGTATATAGTAATTATGTTAAAAATTGTTAATTGGTATTTTTTAAGAGTTTAACCGGAGTATTCCACGACTTGCACACATATTAAAATTAGAGTAAACTTATTTTGAGTTAAGCATACAATAATTTTATTGTCAAACAAACTTTTTTGCGGGTCACTAACGAGTAGGACACATTTTACCGATCAGTGCATAAAATATCTGATGAACACTGATGACTACTTTTAAACTAAAAGAATATTTTGTTATTATTACAAAAACCAAGGTAAAATCTTAACTCTTTGTCTCTGAAGCGCAAAATATTTGTTCATAGGCCTTTCAGCGTCCAGAAAATTCGACACACGAATCTAATACTTTTGGTGGTGGACACACTCTGTCCTTGCCTAAGTAAAAAGCTCAGTATTAGACCTATCGAAGTCTTAATAGAACCCGGAGCATGCAGTGCCCGCAGAGAACGCTTATATCGTCGCAGACCAGCGAAATGCATCAACTACCATCCCGAAGAAATGGAAATCAAATTCTGCGGAGGAACGAATCATTTAAACATCTCATTCAGCTTAATCGTCGCTACGATAATAATCCACTTCACGTGACTCCATCGAAATAATCAATTCTGAATGTTTCTTTGCGATGCGAGCTCCAGAAAGCTCGCCTATATTTTAATACCAGTAAGACCCAATTTTTGCAAATACTCAGTGTTTTGCCAAAATCCATGTTACAGGATTCCGTTCACTCTAATGTAACTAATTACAAAACGGAGTTCGTATAATAGGCAGGCGAGAACCGCCTACTCCTCCAATGAACGCACAGAACCCAAAATAATCGAGAATAATTAGGCCTTGCTGTGACTGGATGCGTAGTTCCTTTGAGCAATGAGGACGCGATTAAATTCTTTAATTCGTCCGAAAAATAAGATAAAATCCGGGCAAATTTTCTCATTTTCTAACATTTCAAAGGTTGTCAAAAATTAGATGCTGAAACGCAAATTAAGTTCTAAAAAAAAGAAACAATTAGAATTCGAATTTTTTATTGTACTAAAAAATTAAGTATTATCTCTAGGAGGTAAGAAAACTAATATCTAATCAAAAGGAATAATTCCAGCTTCCATGTTTTCTCCCTAGACGATAGCCTCACTTTAATTCAGAACAAGTGGGCATTTGTCAACTATTGTCCTCATACGGGAATTAGCTCTATTTATATTTACGTAAAGTGTTGCTACCGACTACTAAAAAAGCTTCTTCTGATATATTAGGATTCTTCTAATATATCAGTACTGTACTCTTCTGATGTATAAAAGTGATCTCCTGCCAAGTGAGTTGACAAAAAAGGGAGAAGAACCAGTTTGCGATTCGACGAAAGAGTGAAAAAGTTACTCACCATAAAGAGGCAGATGTTAATTAATTATGGCGCTGGTAGCCAACAGATTAAAAAGCACAAATATTTAAATAGCTTTCATTTCTATCAAACTCAGATCTGGAAAAGAAAACACGATTAAGTGACAATTATTTTTTAAAAAATTAGGCCATCGTGATTTCGATCGGTGTATCATTTTTCAAGTGTTGCTTGCACGTTAAATCGGCAAATCGGATCGATCCAGTCGATTCTCGATAATTGCGTGAAAATCGCCTAGAATTTTAAGCATCTAGGTTTTGCTATTAGATCGCAACCCATTTTATTATGATCTAGCGTCTCATTTCTTCACTCGTAACAGCCAAAATAACGAACAAAAGAACAAAACATAACGAAAGCACAAACTGATAATACCGTAGCCTTTGTAAATTTCAAGAGTATTTCCTTTCGTACATATATAAAAATACTCGTTAGGATTTCATGTATTTTTATTAGATGGAAAATTAAAAATCTTCCGTCTTTTGGGTACATCAGCGAATCAACTGTAAGTTTGTGAACTGACAGCTATATTGCATTGAATAACACAGGTGCCTTCGAGTATAATTTTGCCTATTGTTTGTCGTAAGACTAAAAAAACTAAAATAGAATCCACACATTCAAAAAAGTTACCCGTGTACGCTCAATTGAGGATACTTGAAAAGTTCCTCCTTTGACGAACAATGTGACAAGAATAAGATCAAATATCTTCGCGGGCAAACTGTTATGTTCCATCAAAGACAGTTACGCACTGTTGATTACGAATAATGCTTCCGACTTGGAGAAAACAATACCAAAATGATCGATGCCAATCGGCTGACGATGTTGAGACGCTGATTTTTCAATTTTGTCCTCAATAAGTTCCAAACTCAGAAGGAGAGAAAGAAATAGTTCTTGAGGCTTGTTTTTGAACAAATTTATTGCAAATAAAGCAATAGGCTGCTTTTTAAGGGAAATGAGAAAAAATGTAATGATTTGAACAAAAATTTCCGAAATCATGGATATTTTAATTTAAAACTTGATTTTTAGGAAAATTATACGTTTGTTCTAAAACATATGCCAAATATTCCACTTTTCTTTCCTAATGTTGGTGAGGGTTTTCTTTTCAGCTTTGCATTCGTAATTTTCTTTCGATAGTCTGGTACTCATATAGCAATGGCGGAAACCACTTTTCTTTTACTAAGCCATTTAAGAAGATAAGAAAAAATGCAAGGTACTCAAATTATCAAATGGTTTCAAACATTTTAAAATTAAGGTTTTCTGAAAAGAAGTCGATTGTAGAATCAGTTTAATTTAAAAACAAATATCAAATAGGTAGTTCTACCACTTTTACTTTAAACTTTTTTCCTAGATGACTAAACACATATAATATATGTAAATACTTTACAATGTTAATAATACACTGATACAAAAAATGTATAAAAGCAACTACAATAATTCTATTATAGTTGTCATTTTTGTCATTTAAAAAAATCAAATAGTTTATTATTACATTTATTACTTATATAATAGTATTCAAATCAAATGTCTTCACATTTACAAATTGCTGCTTTTCATTTCAAATGAAATACATTCTTAAATATTATTGATTTATATTTTTTAATAACATGCGAAAAGAACAATTTCTTAGCGGGCAACATCAAATCATTTCTTCTAATTTGCAGTTATTTTATATCATATATAATGTTAACTTGTTGTAAATAATTGTGGATAAATTACTAAAATACAGTACAATAATCTATCAAATAATGTTTTTTCCATATTATACAGGAACAATTTCACTCATTTTTGTTTATAATTGTTTCTTGTTTATTTGTAATAAGACCCTGCATAAAAAAAAAACATAAAATTAAATTCTTGGAAAAATATAGTTAATCTTGAACTCTTTTCAACGACCACAAAATGTTACCAGATTAAAAAGCGATTAAATCAGTTCAAAATCTAAAAGATTTTCAAACAAACGTTTTAATTTTTTTCAAACAGATTTTACCATTAAAATATCTAAATCTTTCTCAAATTTATCACATGTCTTATTTCCTTTTGGAAAAGAACTTATTTCTACAACTTGAGACTAAAATACTCGCATGACTTGGCATGCACTTGGTCTTTAGAAAATTCTTATCTCAAAAATCCTGAGATAATTAATAGTATTAATTATGTAGACACTAGTAAAATAGTCTTATGACAATAATTTCTTAGTATATTTGCATTGAGGTATTAGTGTGAAAATTGAATTTATGAAAATTGACTTTACAGAGATTTGAATTTATAGGAATCGTTACTTATAGCAAATTTTCATCATAAACTTTCTTTTCCTCCTTCTAATAAAATTCAGGCCACTCAAGGTGCTTTAAAGAAGCGGCTGGAGAAAAGGAGAGAAGTTTTGAAACCGTGTACAATAATGAAGTTTTAATTTTATCGATTAAAGCTTGGGGCGAGCCTAAATTTGTAACAATAAAGAGTCCAGGAGTAATTGCTCACTCGCCAGGTTTCAAGAGAGCCTAAGAAATAAAAAAAATCAGTATTGAAGGAACGAGTTGAAAGCTTAAAGAAAAATATTTGGAAAAGTGCCGAAAGTTTCTTGCTTTTGAAATTTCTTCCCGTCATTAGGTGCTGCACAAAAAAAAATGAAGAAAATAAAATAAAAAACTAGGATTGAAAGTTAATGGATCGATCTTTTCCTCGTTTTTGAGCAATCGATCGATGAGTGCGTGAGTGTATGTGAATATCAGGCCTTCGAAAAAGGAAGACGGTGCGATGCTAAACCGCAAGAATCTTTAGGCAACTATTATCTTATGAAGAATGCATAAGAAATTCTATTATTGTATAATATACCATTAGATACATATTATTGTTGAAAATGAGAAAAATTACGAACCTTGCAGACAATACACATATTAGAATTTGTACAAAGACTCCAAAGTCTTAGTACCTAGAATATTATAGTATTAACGTTACTGTTGTTATTATTATCACATTTATTACCGAGTTTCATAATTACGATTTATATATCTTTTACTATCTCCCAATGACAGCATCCAAGTGTTAATCATCGCCGTCGACATTATCATCATCCTTGACATATCAAGTTATTTAGATCGATATTACTATCATCGATGCTTAAATATTTACCATTATGGTTTTGAAATAAAAGAGACAGATGACCGTATCACAAATCCAATTATTGTCAATGACAAAAAAAAATAGGTGGCTTCCCGTGCTTCAGAAATTTCGAAGCTATACCGGATGTGCTGGGGAGCCTCAATCGACATTAATAAAAATAAAAAAAATGTTATTAAATAAGAGAATAACACTCTCGTCGATGACTCCTTCAACAATGAAAATACTTCTGTATTTTTATTCTACCTACAGTCTACGCGATAGAGGCGATGCGAATCAAAGTATACTGGGTGGGAAAAAAATATCACGAGTCTTTAACTCACGTCGGACTATTTTTTCCCAGACGTTTATTAAAGAATCGTGAAATTCGCCGCCTTACTACATTAGGGGACCGAATGAAACGGTTGATAATAAATCGGAAAATTTAAGGAAACAAATAAAAAAAAACTATGAGCTGAATGTCGAATGAAATCCTTTTAAAGTGTCCCTGGATACTACTAAGTCTTCCATTATTCGTACGTTAATGTTTAAACTGATGAGTATATTGAAGTGGATTAAAATGTAACATAAATTTATCGAATTCATTATTAATAACTATTGAAATACACCCAAGCGATGTAATAAGAGGTATAACGAGATATAATGAAATTTAAGCGCTAAATGATGTTTTATATCTTTTGCACTTATGTATTTATGCGATCATTCATATCTAATTGTAACAAGCAACGAAGGTCTCGATGCCTGAATAGTTTAACTCTGACACTCAAGAATAAATATTGCGGGAAGACATTGCAGGTTTTTCTATTTCACGCCCTTATTTCAAGCAGAGTCCAAAATACATAAGGTATGAAAGCCTATTTTTATATCGAGACACCCGACACGTGTTTTTCTGGCTTTTTCTCACTGCGTTTCTAACAAGAGTTAAATCTACTCTGGCAACTTGGCCCTCAATTTCGCTGTGTGCTCGCAAAAGAATCAAAAGTTTCAGCGAAAATGCGCACATTCGTTGACACGTACTTCAGAATCATTTTCCGGCCAGCGTATAATGTCTGCGTATCGAAGGTTTATGTCGGACTACAATCGGCGACAAGATTTTTTCTATTGAATTTTTTGTATTCGATTTTAGTTTCCCGATAACTCCCTGAGGAAACATATCCTTTGAGAGTTTAGCGATCGGTTTTGATCATTTGTGCTGCTGATATATATCTTTTTATAGTTGAAAATACATTTTGACCCTTTGCGTGTTTCAAAATGTATTCTTTTATTCACGAATTCAATGTGACGCAAAAGACTGCAACATAATATAATAAAATATTAGAGCTAGAGGTTTCTGATTTTGTAAATACGATACTATAATTGCGACAAAGATTTAAGGAAAGGGAGTCGATTATGGCGTGAGAATAATGAGCATCCTCGCTACTATAATCAAACCGAGTGAAAGATTGTGTTTCACATTGAATTACAATTAAATTACTGTAATTTACTCAATCATAATGCTTTAATAGCTTCAACGGCTCTCAAGCAGGATCGTGAATTCCTAAATATACACTTAACAAATGTAAAAATATTGAGATCTATTGTATAGCAATAAAATAATAACGTATTACGACAAGTGTGACTTGAATTATACATGTGTAAAATTCTGTGCGTGACAAGTTGAAATTACTAAATGGTATATCGCAACTATTATCTCAAACTCTTATTAAGCTTGCTATGATCCATTTACTTCTTACCGAGAGTCTCATTCGTACACCAAGACAAATGTTTAGTTGAATCAAATAAAAATTATTTAAATACGAAGAATGAGGAATTTTTACTTCAGTTCGAGATAAATAGAAGCGTTTATTGCAATGATACAAATTTCCTTAAATCATTTTTACAAAGCCTTAGTTTATACAATTCACATTTCATCTAAGGATAAAATAACATTCCTGCATAAAATCATACCCAATCAAAAAAAAAAAGTCTTACAAAACTCCCATTCAAATCTCTAGGTATATTCTTATTATAAAACTTACTTACTGCCATCTATACAAAATTGTAGAAAATGTACTTTCAGGCTTGTAATCTTATTGGTAATCCGCGGACGATTACCGCCGCTGCTGTCATGTATTGCCCGCAAACATCCTTTGATTTTGCTAGTGCCCTCAGCATTTCGAATTCCACTGGCTGAGGAACTTCAACCTTTTCATCCGGAGCTGAAACAATTGGGAAAATAACATTATAATTATCATCCGGTCCGTTCGAAAAATTAGTAACGCTTTTATCTGACAAATCAGACCCCCCCCCCCTCCAAGGAGTTCCTTTTTTTAACGGCCCTAAACACATTCACGCAGAAAAAATTTTGCTAAGTTTACAGGATTTTCAGTTAAAATAGGGACAGCATACTGCCGTAATATTTAAAAAAACAGTATCACAAAAAATCGAAAATGGGTTGTTTATATAGTTGGAATCATAAAAAAAGATACATCAGTTTATGAAAATTGTTTATGAAAATTTGTAATAAAATTAAAAATAATTTTTTAGTAATTATTTAAAAAAAGTCGCATTTTTTAATTAAGCGGTCTACACGAATAATGATTTTAACAGTTTTCTCCGATTATCTCGGTTTGCTGTTTTTGTAGATACTGTTTTCTTAAATATCACGGAAGCGTAGATGTTCAATAATGATTATTAAATTTTCTGCAGTTTACAAAATTTTCAGTTATTTTATAAATTTACGGATATTTTCTGAAACACTCACAGACTTATTGATTAGATATAACAACTTAAACATGTTAATTTGACAGAAAAGTTCAATAAATGTTACAGAAAATATCCGTAAATTTAAAAATAACTGAAAATGTTGTAAACTGAACATAAGGTTCGGTAAACTTTACAGAAAATCTATGCCGTCCCTATTTTAACTGAAAATCCTGTAACCTTAGCAGAATTGTTTTCTGTGTGTTGTAAACATACTAGGCTGTCTGATAAGTCCCTGAAAAATGAAACACGGAAACGTTTTTTTGGCCAAAGTCGGTTTTATTTTTCAACATACTCTCCTTTTAGGTCGATACAGCGAGTCCA
>NC_046658.1:67270248-67285361 GCF_010883055.1 Belonocnema kinseyi
ACTCAGATTTTTCCATATTAAAAAAAACTCGGAGGTTAGTGGCTTCTCAGTGCTGTAACTTGTAAATGCGTAAACATAAATGGCTGAAGTTTTGACAGGCGTTATTTGAAGGATCAAGCTCGACGAAAATGCTTCACAATAGTGAATACTAATGCCATCTCTTAGAATTTTCAGGTACTTATCAGACTGCCTAGTAATTGAAGAAATACAAAAGGCTATTTCAAAGAAGAAAAAATGGGCCAGAATAAGATCAATAAACTGCAATTGAAGACATGAGACTGACAACTGCACAAGGATCAATTTTCCGAAATTCTGTTTTTGTACGATTTCCAGTAATATTCGACGAGTGGGAGTACAAAATTATATAAAAATCAAGTACACATTGTTGTAAAAGAATTTTTTCCAAATATATTTTTTGGTATAACAATTTTTTTAATTGAAAATTTGCTTTTGAAGAGCTATCGAAAGCCAATTTTGAAAATTCGTAGGATTTTAAACTTTAAATTCTTGATATATTGAAAGCATATTTTTATTATATTTTAAAACTAACTGTTTTTAATCAAACTTACTTGGTCTCAATTGAACGACACTTTGGCTCGGAAGTGATCTTTTTTTTATCTTTAAATAGCGATTTCAAATTAAGAGAATGTTTTTCGCTCTTTTGGGAATATTTCATTTTGTGGGTTATCTAATTTGTACTGACACCCATTATTTATCGATGCTCATTCTAAATGAGTAAAAAAATTTCTCGTTTCCCTAAAAAAAAATCAAACTTAAATCTATGAGAATGACAAATGGAGAAACACCATTTACTTATGCTGCCCTTAAACACAGAAAAGTTTTTTAAACAATGTTTTAACCTCACCGAAACATTGTAAATAATACACATTCTTCTACAATCTTTTACAATTTTAAGTAGATTTTCTATCATGCAGTATAAAAATAATTTTATTTTTCGACCGTATCTAGATAAACAAATATATATTTTCATAAATTCTTGAATTTCAGTGCAAACACTTTTCGATCTTCTGACATGTCAAAAAATATATAGGGCATTATTTCTCAACTGCCCTAACTGTAAAAGTCATGTTCTTTGACTGTCTTTAAAAGTCGAAAACTTAGTTTCTAATTACGCGACCTGAATTTTTTATGAGGGTTTTAGAAACTGCTTTTTCATACTTCCATCCTATATTATTATTTATAAAAAATCAAATTTATTAATTTTTTAATTAAATTAATTGTTTTTTTTTACAATATAGGGTTCTTCGATGTTTTCGTTTTTAGTCGCAAAAGAAAGTTTGAATTTTTACTATAAATAACTACAAACACGATGCGAAGAAGAGGCGAACAAACTAAATAGGTTGTAAAGTGAGAGGTAAGGGGAATCACAAAAATAAAGCACCCCAATTTTTTTTAATAAGAAGAGTCTAAAATCGTACTGTAGCCTCCACGTGATACACTCTGTAAACTATGACTTGATAGTACCTAGGCTAATAACAGGCGTTAATTACTAACACCTTAGCAATGTATTTATTTAAATAAAAACAGCTTATACGCAAGATAATTTTTAAATGATGTGCTTATTTTTTAATCTGTCTAATAAATTAACAATTATTGTCTGAATAAAAATTGCAGAAGTAAAAAATAATTGATTTTAAGAAAACTATTGTTAATTTTTAAGTAACCACTTTTTTTATAACAAATTTTTAAAAGAATAAAATTCTTTAAACTAACAAGTAAACATTTTATAATAAGCTTTTCAATGACCTAAGACAATTTTTAGTATACGGGAATAATTAACAAAACTAGTATACTTAAAACCATTTTGCGGTATACTGGAGCGTGACTCCCGAGTGTGAGCGCCAGGACTCCCTTTACATGCAGCTCTGTATCTTAGTAAACATTACTTTCTCCATTTTTCTGTTTGTAGTTCTTTACAGTAAAAAATTCAATCTTTCTTTTGCGACCAAAAAAAATATCTAAGAACCCTAAATTGCAAAACAAAAATTATATAAGCAATTAATTGATTTAAAAAAATTAATAAATTTTGTTTGTTATAAATAATAATATAGGAAGAAAGTATGTAAAAATAAATTTCTAAACCCCTCATCAAAAATTTAAATTGCATAATTAGAAAATACTTTGTAGGCTTTTGAAGCTACCCGTAAAAGCGTTGGGGTGGAAAATAAAACCCCCCACCAATTAGCACGGGGTTGCAATCCCAGAATTTGAAGACAATCAAAAAACATGACTTTTAAACTTGGAGCAGTTTAGAAATAATGACCCATATATATTGTACATATTTAACATGTCCGAAAAAGGCCATACCATATTTTCGTGATTTTGCAAAAAAATGTAGTTTTAAAATTTATAAAATGGAAAACTGAATTAGGGAAACATTTTTCCCTAATATTTGCCCATTTCCAATGCAGAGTTCTTAGGGAACAAATGATTCTGTGATTCTATCCAAATTATGTATATTTAAAAACTAATAGCAGAAAACTTTTTTGTTCATTCAGTAAAATTTCAATTTGTTGCCCTTATGGAGTTATCATTCTCATGTTTTCAAATCAAAACTTCGAAGAAGTCATTAACGCTTCTACTGGAATTATTTTATTTAAATGAAACACCACGTTACTATTATTATTTTTTCAGTATCTAGGTACACCGAAATTCGGTGAATGCAACACAAAATTTTAGATGAGCTCAGAGAAAATTGAAAAGGGTGACATGTTTCACCGAAATTCGGTGAGAGTATATCAAATATTTTTGCTGCAGCTGTACACTTCGTATTTATTTATTGCATCAATTTTTTTTAAACCCCGCGTAGTTAGAAATTATGAATGCAACATTGTTTGTCATTGAAAGTTTTAAGAAGCGGCTTTTATGTAATAATTGCTTTATAAAATGTACATAACTTGAGTAGCCTCAACAAAATATTAAACTTTGATGAATGAATACTAACACAGGATTCCTTTGTCCCATTCGGCAAAATTTATATTCTGCGCTGACCCTTTATTTTCAGATGGAATCCAATTACTCATGAAGGTTGCTGTTAGTTTGTCACAGTCTCCATCCGTCACCTCCCACAGCATTCCCAAAGTAGACGGACTGCAAAGAAAAAATAAATTGCAAAAAATTCTCTCAGGCCTCACAGTCCCTATGAGATCAAATATAGAGACCAAAGGGTACTTTTTGTCACGCATAAATTTTAAGATATTTACGATAAATTTATAAGATTTGAAAAATATTCAAGTTAATTTCAAAATAATTCAAATGAATTGGAAAATATTTGTTAAACACAAAAAGTTCCATTGATTTCCGTAAAATAGGAATGAATTTAAAGGAATTCAAGGTAAAGGAAAAAAGTATATGAAATTTAAGGTGAATAAACAAAAAAACATTTTTAAATTGAAAACAATTTAAAAATATAAAAAAACTTCATTGAAAGACGTACTTTTGAAATAGACTTAGAAACATTGAAGGAAATGTAAAAGAATGTTATTAAATGCCTAAGAATTTAAAGTGAGGTTTAAATACTTCAGGGTCAATGGAATAAAAACCTTTAAAAAAAACTCCATTGAATTAATTAGAATTGAGTAAGTTTAGAAGAATTTATGTTAATTAAAAAATTTAAGAGAATTCCAAAGAATTCAGTACAAATTAATAAGAATTCGGGATGAATTACACAAAATAATTTCGAATCTATTCAAATCTTTGAAACCATACTAATTTATAACAAAAAATTGAATAATTATTACAAAAAGATTCAAATGAATTGAACAATTTTCTAAAAAAAGAATCCATTTTTGCAGTAAAATTTGAGTGAATTTAGAGGAATTTAAGGGAAACCAGAAACATTCGATGAAATTCATAAAAATTTAAACTGAATTAAAAAAATAATCAATTTAATTCACAACAATTTAAAAGTGTATTGAATTGAGTAAGTTTGAAATTAGTTTAGATATATTAAAGAGAATGTAATAAAATTCCTAAGAATATAAGGAGAGTTTTAAAGTACTCAAGATGAATTAAACAAAAAATGTATAAAAATCCATTAAATTGTGTATAGTAGAGTGAATTTAGAAGAATTCAGAAGAATTTAAAAGAATTTAAAAGAATTCAGGATAAATTGATAACAATTTAAGGAGAATTCGAAATGAATTTCAAAACATGTTTGAACCATATTGGGAATGGTTAAACTGCGATACGCCACATGGTGACAAAAATCCGAACTACAAAGAATAGGTACGATTTTAAAGATGCATTTTCATTTGTGCATAAAAGTGTTTTAACGATTTTTTTGTTGAATTTAAAGTATTTATTGGATAGAAAAAACAAGTCTTTATCGAAATCAAAGGGTTTTAGATGGAATTTTCATCCTTTGAAGTGAAAAAACACATTTTTTGACAGAAATATGTTTCTAGTAAAAACCTTTTTGATAAAAATGTGTTTTTCACTGTATAAGGTGGAGATTCTATCTAAAACGAATTGTTTTTTATTAAGATTTGTTTTTAGTATTTTAATAATTGTTTTAAACTAGACAAAACAATCGTAAAAACACTTTTATGCGAAAATGAAATTACATCTTTAAAATCGTACCTACTTTTTTAGTTCCAGTTTTCGTCAACAGGTGGCAAAATGGTAGGCCACCATTTCCAATAGGGCCCGTAACATCCATCTATATCTTCGAAAATTCTTTATAACCACAAACAAATTTGTTCAAATCCCGTAAGATGATCAAAATCCTTGGGAAGCCCTTGAAATTGTTTAAATCTCTTGAAAATGCCTGAGAAACTTTTAATATTTCTTAAAACATTTCCAATTCTTTTATATCTTTTCCAATCCCCTGCATTTTTTTAAAGCTCTTGAAAACGATGGGAAATCTTGTACAATACCCCAAAATATTGCAAGCCCTTTGAAATCCCATTTAATTACTGGAATTATTTTTTAATTGTTTATAATCTTTTCAAGTGACCTAAAATATTTCAAAATCCTTTAAAATCTTTTTAAATTTGTTAAAGCTTTTGAAAGTGACAAGATAATTGAAAAAAATACCTAAAAATATTTGAAATCCTTTAATTATTTTATCAATTGATTCAAGCGATTAATGAAATAAAAACTTAAAAAACGCCATAAGAAATATCTTAGTCTTTCAAATAAATTCTTTAAATACTACCAAATTATTATTAAGTTTAATGAAATTCTATAAAATCTGGTAAAATTTTCTGAAATTTTGGAAAACATATTAAAATAGCTTGAGAGCTTTAAAAATCCCTTATAATCATTAAAATCCTCGGAGGCCTCATAAAATCCTGTGAAATCTTCTAAAATATCATAAAACTTTATAGATCCTGTGAAATCGTTCCGTATCTTCTGAAATTCTAGAAAATTCTGTGTCCTTAGTTATTTCAAACGCTTTAAAATTCCCTCAAATTAATTAAAATAATAAAAAATTTCTTAGAATCTTTTTAAAGTCCCGAAAATACTAAAAATCCTACAAAATACCTCACTTCTCGTGAATAAATTCCTTAAAATCCACTAAAATATTATAAAATCTTAATAAATTATCTCGATGAATATTTCCCGAAGTCCTGGAAAATGTATTAAAATACCTTCAGAACTTTAAAATCCCTTAAAATCATTGAAATCGTCGGCAATATTATAAAATTCTGTTAAATCTTTTAAAATATCTTAAAAAGCTTATAGCTCTTGTAAAATCCATATCTTCCGAAATTCTAGAAAGTAGATTATCCTAAAATATTTCAGATTAAAAGCTCTTGAAAATACCTTATTTTTAAAAATACCCTAAAATCT
Source organism: Belonocnema kinseyi (assembly GCF_010883055.1). Lineage (NCBI taxonomy): Eukaryota > Metazoa > Arthropoda > Insecta > Hymenoptera > Cynipidae > Belonocnema > Belonocnema kinseyi. Next base: position 67,276,066 of record NC_046658.1, read on the forward strand.
TCAAAATGTCTGTAAATTGTTGAAATATATTAAAAATTTCTCGGAATCTTTAAAAAGACCCTGAAATATTTCAAAATAATTCCAAACAATTCAGAAACAGGTATATTGACCCAAGATTTAAATTATTGAAAGAAAAGCGAAATGATTAAAAGCTACATTATAAGCTGCACATAGGGTACCATAGGGACCAAATCTTGAAAATATGATGCTTTAGGCATCCTAACTGAATAATAATGATTAAGGGCTTCTGATACTTCGACGTGTGGTCAATCGGGTACAGTTCCCCCGACTTTTTTCCACAAAAATGAAAATGTTTAAAAACTGAATTCGGAGATGCTATAAAATATCATAACGGACGTCCCCTGACTCTTTTTTGAGGAATAATAAAAAAAATTTTTTGTGCTAAATAAAAACGTTATGCTGTTCAGGGAGGTGCTTCCACTGCCCAATGCAAAAAATGTGTCACGAGAGTTGAAAACGGCCACGCGGCGGCGCTAGTAATAAATTTGTTCTACAAAATAAATATAAACAACACTTTAAACTCATTTTTTCTTCAAAGTGTAGAGTTAAGTAGTAAATGAGACTTATTTACTTACGTATTATTTTTTGTAATATAGGAAAAAGCGGCAAAATTGACATAATTCAAATTTTTTAGAATTACATAGATATTCAGAAATTATAAAGAATAATAAAAAAAATAAATAACGAATACACAAATAAATGAAAAAATGCCGAAAATATATATTATTATCAAATTATAAAATTTTCCACATTTCAAATAACGACAAGATTTTTATTTAACAAAAAATAAAATTTCAAAATATCCAAAACTAAAATTCACAGACTTCAAGACCGACTTTTAAAATAAATAAATTATTAAGTTCCCGACAAATGTTTTAATTCCCGAAATTTATAATTTTGCAACATAGTTAATTGATTATTAATTTATAAGGAATAGAATTATAAATAAGGCAAACAATTTAATGAATCATTAATTAATAATTAATTAATTATTTTTGGAAATTTTAAATTTCGTCAAACTTAAATTACATAAATAGAAATATTGATGAGAATTTAACAATTAGTTTATTTTATAATTCGGAAATTTTTTGTTGTTGCTAATTTATAATTTAGTTATTCTTTCTTTCGTTATTTTGTATGAGTCCCGGATATTCAAACACTTTAAAATATAGTTATGAAGAGCTAATTTTCTTTATATTGCCGCTTTACAATATAATGCTACTATATAATAAATATAATTATTATATCTATATATGACAAACAAGGAATATGATAAATCCTTAAATATTTTTTTCCATTATAATGAAATAATCAACTCTTAAATGTGATATTTTTAAATCAATTAGACTTTGTAACGAAGCTAAAATATTTTAACATTTGTATGTTTCCAAATTTAAAGAAATTACCTTACTCTCTTGTAAATTTTCCAACAATTTCAGGAAATTTTTTTTTATTCTCTTGAAAAAATTCAAAATTATTTCCAGTTCTACTAAATATTTCTTGTATTTACCCGATTTTGTTTTGTTTTTATTTTGTAATCTTACCATATTGAAACATTGTGCTTTAAAATCTTCTAAACTATTTTTAGAAAATTTCGAAAATCGTTTGTTATGTTTAAAAACCTTTTTCAATTTTCTCTTATACTTATTTGTTCAAAATAAAAAATTATTTAAAACTTTCACACGACTATAAGGAAAATTCTTCTTGTTTTTTAATTTTGTCAGATCTTCTAAGCCTTCTAATTTCTAAAAATTATTCAAATTTTTAATGCATTTTTTATTTATTCTGCAAGATTTCAAAAATTGCCCTAAAATCAGTCAGCTTCTTCTTTGACCATTTTTGAAATTTTCTAAAATCTTTTAAAATAATTTCTTCAAATTAATTTTTCGAAATAAAAAGTTATTTTAATTTTTCCAAGGAAACTGAAAAAATATCTTTCATTTTCGTGAAACTTTACAAAATTTAGAAAAAAAACTTTACAAGTTTTATTTATTTTTGAATCGTTTCAAAACTATTGAATATCTCTCAAACTTACTCCAATTTTCTCCAAAATTATGTAATATGACAAAATTGCAAAATTTTGCTTAAAAATCTTTCAAACCCTGTTTAAAAATTTAAAAATCTCCCATGAATTTCAAGAACTTTTTTCACATCCTGACAAAATTCAGTTTACCTACAAAATTGGTAAAACTTGAAAAAAAGTGGTCTCAACTTCTTCTATATACTTTTGACCCACATTTTAAAATCTTTAAAACTTAAAATTATTCTTTTAAAATAAAACAGAAACCATTTCTCCTCAGATGTTTTATAATTATTAAAAAGCTTCCTACTCTTTTATTCGGGTTCTTCGGGTATTTTCATACCGGAGCGATAATTAATAGAAATGATTCGATAAAAAAAAAGAAAAACACTATTAGAAAAATCTGCTGTGTCATTTTCACAATATTTATATTAATAAACTGTTTTCTTGATACATTTTAAAGAGTTTTTTAACGGCTCTACATGACAAAAGACACAAAACTGTCAAAACAATTAGAATTTTCAAAACTCGGTGACAGGAGGCTGATGCATGTGCATTATTTTGAGGTTACGTCGTTTTTCATTTCTGCCTTTCCGAAAATTTGGAAATTATTTATTAAATAAAATTTTTTGATTGCCTGCAAACAAGGTTAGTTACGGGAGATTAGTTACTATGTTTATTTGTAAGTCCAAAGTTTTCGGCCATAAATATTGTGTAGTTTAGAAGTAACGCTCGGGAGAATTGTAACACACATAACCTCGAAATATACACACACGTTGTTAGCAATATCAAATTTTTTTTGAAAAAAAAAACCAAAAAAAAGTGTGCGGGGACGTCCGTTAGCATATTCGCTATCATTGCCCAAATTTTCAAGACCACATATTTATTATTCAAGAAAAAAAGCCGAGGGAACCTAAAACTGGTAAAATCGACAATTTTCTAAGTATCACATGCCCTTAAGAAGAATTTTTATTATTACCTGCAGGCTGTTAAATACTGATTGGAAACTCCAAATGGAGGCTGTCGGCCTCCAACTGGGGTCAGTTTCAAACTACTGCATCCGAACAATAATACAATCGCTGCTACACGAAGCTTTTCGATGTCTTCGACCCTCAAATACTGAATTCCACTTCCATGACCAGCATACCTGCAAAAGTAAACCAATATCTTGTTAATAAAATAAATTGTACACTACTACTTCCGGTATCTGAAATGAAAATTCTTACATGAGGATATCATGATCGACTAAAGCACTTTTGAATCGCATTTCATCTGGCTCCTTGCCAAACAAGCCTTTCCAATCAGGAAGCCAGTAATCTATGAAGACCTTTAGTCTCCTTTCCATTCTGAGCAGATCACATGAAGGGTTTATGATGAACGAACCAACGTCGTTTGACAGTTTAATGACCTTGCAGCCATCCACAATTGAATCTCGGTACTCCATGTACAAGGCGTAAGTAACATGAATAGAAGCTAATCTAGAAACTGGATGATGCCTCAGAATCTGCATTGCCTCAAACGGTATGTGATCCATGTTCTACAATTAAATTTAAATAGCAAAAAATAACAATTAAAAAAGAATATTAATATTAATATTGGGAGAGCGAAAAATTCCGAATTTTAAACTTCGCTTTCCTTTGTATTATTACCTCATCCAAAATTAATATCATGTTTTTTCTATTTGAGGATTTTAACTCTTCAATTGAACTGGTCATTCCGTGAACGGACAACACAATGTTTTTGGCAAGTTTTTTGTGGTTTGGCAGAAGGTACTTGACTGCTCTTGAAAGCTCTTCCTTTGATAAAAAGCACGAACCCTCAGCCACTTTCTTTAACAACCATCTAGAACTACTTGGAATTTCTTTGCTAAAATAAGTTAAAGATCAATTACATTTTTAGGCGTATTAAAATAAAAACGTGATAAACTCACAAATAGGAATTTCCACTATTTTCTGCACAAATAAACTTACGAATTTCTAGAGTCGTCTACGAGTTTATCTATCATTCTATGCACATTTTTTACAAGTTCTAGGTTCTCTAAGGGATCTGCCATGAAAAGAACCCTCCATTCTCTCAACCAAGTATTTTCCAATTCGTCTATTGCCGTCTGCAATATTTTATTTATTCTTTATAATAGGCGTATATTATGTTATTATGCTAGTAAATATTGATTGAACTAATTATGAGCGAATTAAATTTGATTCTTCCTTACCTTCATTTGACTATCTTGTCGTCTGCGCATTTCCCAATAGTGCGTTCGATTAGAATAATGATTCAAGAGGTCGGATTTGTTTTTATTCAAAATCGACTCTATTTCTTTGCGCAAATCGTAGGAGTTGTTCGTGATAGGTTTTGGCAAAGTGAGACTAAAAGGTTCTATGGCATTGGGTCCAGTGGGAAAAATACTGATGTGTATCGGATGTGTTGGTCGCATAGTATAAAGAGAATTTCCTGCGTACTCATCATACTTGTAATCAGCAAAATTCTCGTGTTGAGATGTAACTTGGATTACGTACCATTCTGTTTAAAATATATTATACTTAAGTATTGCAAAAGCCTCAGGTACGAGGAAAAACAATGTTGCAGATTGCGAAAAAATTTTTAAATGTAAAAGCTACAATCATGATTCTGACAAAATATTATATAATTAAACCAAAGATTAATAATTAATCACCAGGAGGAAGTTCTGCCAGTTTTCTTTTTAGGGTCTTGCAGTTCCAGGTATTTTTCATGTCGTACTTAACATGATAAGGATCTAACCCATAAATCGCCGACCTTGCCTGGTATTTGATGCGAGCGTTTGTTTTTGTAAACCTATGAAGCACTTGCTGCCGAAGACTAGTTGAGTGTGCTTCCATTAAATAGCATGTACCCTCAACCACTTTCTCTGTCTAATTTTCAAAAATTTCAATTTTACATAATGATAAGAAAAGTAACATATTTAGATTAAATCAATTTAAATAGATACAAATATCTATATAGATAAATAAATAATCAAAACAGATCAAATAATGAAAGGTTGGTACTACACCTACGCTTATGTGAACTTATCTCCCAAAATTTACTTGTTCAAAATTGAATTATTTTAAATTAAAATCATTTATAGCTAAATAATTTTAAAATAGAAAGGATTAAAATTAAAATTTCATATTTAAAAATTCCAAATTATTTGGTACTAATTTAAATCATTCAAAATTATATAATTGAAAAAATTCTTTTAATACTTTCCCAACAATAAATTAAGAACGCTCAAAATCACAGTTTAAGCTTTAAACATTAGAGACTTCTTCACATGAATTATACAGAATTAAACAATTTCCAATTAAAATCTTTAACAAATAAAAACAAATAAAAACAATGGAACTTTATAAACAAGAGACTCTAAAATTAACTCATCGTTTAAAATTCAGGAGTTAATCATTATTTTAAATTTGAATCGCTCAAGCTAGTAAGTATATTTTTAGTTTCGAATTTTTCGTCGTAAAAAAAGAAATTCCAAGTCAAGTGATCAGAAGAATTTTTTCCATTGTCAGTAATTTTGATAAAAATTCTAGTAACCGTTCTCTTCCAAGCTGAAAGAAAAACCTAAAATAATTTTTTTTTAATTCAAAAAACTTATAAAATATTCAAAATTGGACATTGTTGTCCTTTTTATAAACTTTCATAACTACGGTGCTTTTAATGATATTAAAATGTTTTTTTTTTTGTAATTATTTATAATGGGACGCAGTTTTGTAGAAACATTTAGGAAAACAAAACAATTAAAAGCTTTTTGGATGCTCCGAAAACAAATTTTTTAACTGAATTATTAAAAAACGTATTTTTTATTTTCCTATTTTTTTATAATTAGTTTACCTTTTCCTCTAAAAACCCTGTACATGTAAAAAAGGGATGTCTTAGTTTTCGTGAAATAATTAAGAACGTACACCGTGTCATGGCTTGTAGCTTAAAATTGTAAGCTATCTATAAAAAAGATCACTAAAGTTATAGAGTTCAAAAAAGGACCAAAACTTTCAATTTTGAATTTTTCAAAAATTATTTTAGACTTTATCTGTGAACACCAGAGAGAACTGATACTAGAATTTTTATCAAATTCACTAACAGTAGATGAAATTCTTCAGATGATTTGACATGGAATTGCTCAAAAGTATTTTTTTTTGAGCGACGACATAATGAGTTCAATTTGGACAGGTGCTGCTTTATTTATTTCTCAACAAATTTTTAACGGAAAATTATTATCTATACGTTGGAAAGCTTAAAGGTTTATCGAAGCAGTTATATTTTTACAAAATTTAAAAGATTTTGGAAAAGCCAAATTAAGGTTCTTTAAAATTTGTAACAATTAGAGTAGAGTCATTTATCTTATAAATAAATTCGATTAAAAATATAATTATTGAAATTGTCAATATTATATGCATTTTGACTGAAAATAATGGTAATATTGAAAGCATTTGTATGAAGAATTTAAAAACTCAATATTTTGTCATTTCAAATTTAAATTGTTAAAAATTGTACAATGTTCAATTTCAATCCTTTCTAACTATATAGTTGTAAAATAGAAATATTTAGTTGTATTTAATTTAAAAATTCAAGGTTTTAGGGAAACCAAATTAAGACGCTTTAAAATTTAAAACCATCAGAGTTAAGCTTTTTATCGTATAAATAAATGCAGATCCAAAAATTAATATTCAAACGATCAAAATCATATGCATTCTAACTGAAAATAACGAAAAAATTGAAAAATAAACTTGTAGTTAAAATTTTAAAATTCAACATTCTGCCGTTTCAGATTGAAATTGTACAAGTTTCAATTAAAATCCTTTGTTAAATAGTTGTGAAATATAAAATGTTATAATTGAAATGTCATATTTAAGAACTTCAAAATTTTTTGGTTCTAATTTAAATAATTCAAAATTGTATAGTTTAAAAAAGGCTTTTAATGTTTTGAAAATATTTTTAGTTGGGTTCTGCTCCAAATTTAAAGTTTGTTAAAACTTGTGAGCTTGAAACTTTAAAGCCGACAAATTTTGAATCATAAATTGAAAAAAGTTTGACTAAGCTTCGCAGTTCTAACGGGTAAAATTAAGAATTTAGCGTTTTGAAATTATCTAAATTGAGGCTATAAATTGTAAATATTGTAAGGAGTTTAGGTATGCAGTTTTAAAAGATTATAAAAAACGTTTAAAAATTCAAATTTCACCCTTCATCGAATTTCGAATAAAGTTACCATTTTTTTTTAATGAAAGCTGAATCATAAATAAACAATTTCTTAATTTTTAGCGAACATAAGTCCTCTTTGTGGGATCATTGAAAAATCATTTGCAATCTTTGAAATATTTGTGAAATCTTGGTGGTCATTTGAAACCATTAAAATATTTTGAAATTCTTATGAATTCTTTAAATTATTTGTTAAATCCCTTATATTCGTTGGAAATTACTGGAGTAATTTGATTAAAATATTATTTTATTGCAAATCTTTTAAATGTTTCCAAATTTTGGAATTCTTATATTCTTTTAAAAACCTTATGAAATCTTTTTTATAAATTCAAAATCTTTGAAAATTCGTAAAATCTTTCTTAAAGCTTCGTTTGTGAAATATCGTGTATTCTTTGAAATCATTGAATTATCAGAAATCTGTACGAAATCTTTTGAACTCTTCTAAAATGTTTTCAAACCTTTTAAAATCGTCTCAAATCATTGAAATGTTTTTAATATGATATACTGTACCCTTTCCCAAATCTTTGAAATCCTTCAAATCTTTAGAAAGTTTTTAAATCTTTGTGTAATTATTGTGAAATCTTATAGTCATGGCTCATTCTAATTCTGGAATTGGATTAACATCGAAATTTTCAACTAGTAATTTTTATAATTTGTAAGTTGAATATCATAAAGAAAAGTCTACGTTAGCGGAAAAGAAAAAAAATTCATAGAATTATTTACAATATGAGAGTGTGTTTATTACAACCTACAATATAATTGATACCGTCTACAAAAAAAGGGCCTTGAAATCTATTTATTTTATAATAACCTAAGATCAATTACATCTCGATAAATAAAAAACTTTTCATTTGCAAGATTTCTTCTGACCGAGATGTTTCTCTCATAAAAGAATAAAATATGTAAATTAGCCTTCGCATTTTGATAAAAAAAACTGTGTTAAAAGCAAAATAAAAGTAAATTCAAGGAAAATCGAAGGATTATTTTATCCGACGCCAAAAATTCGATCACATAGAAACATATTCTAGGCTATATTATTTGAAACGTATTCTCTTTCTAAAACTATTAGTATTGTGAAGAAAATTTCAAAGAGCCTTAAAAGTAAATAAGTACCACCCTTACTGGTTAAATAAAAGAATAAAAATATGTTAATAACAATGGACAAAATCGGTTATGCAAACAATATTTACCGTTAAGGAACACAGAGCTAGCATTTTATTTACACTCGCATACTCGACGACACTAAAGTTAACTTTCTGATCATCAAGAAATTTCTTCATATCAGCTTCCAATTTTTCCTTCGAATCATCTTCAAGCAAGTCCAATAAAATTGGTCCATGTTCATTTTGATTACTTGCTCGAGGCTCACTTCTACATCTGTTGAGAATTTGTCGAATTGTGCCATCTATAGTACACATGACTAGCCACCTGATTAGTTTTACACTTTTCTCCAATGTTTTTAGTCAGAAACATTGAAATTTCTTAATTTTTAATAGCACCAAAAAACGCTGCACTGTTTGCCTGACATGTTGTTTGAAAGTTTTTATTCAACTGACAAATTTAAAAGCCGTCTGCTGCGTCGTCGCAAAACCGACCGCCGGGGTTTAGTAGCGGATGTAGATGGACTTTTCGTGGAGGAAAAATAAATATGAGTCGGAAAAAACGACATGCGCCATCTACACGTAAATTTCGGGACTAGTCTACTTTTAGCTACTTTTCTCGGTCCTACTTTACCGACTGCTCACATAGTTTAAACGTCAATGGCATGGACATAGGAAACACGGGACTAGGCATGCCATCCTAACTAAGCCGAGAGGGTTAAATCCACGAGAGGGGGGAGAATTTCATGAGTAGGGAGAGCCGCCATCTTGCGAAGTGCCATTTGATTATGCGCACGAGGATTTTTGCCGACAAACTGGGCATGAAAATATAAACATGTGGGCGCTGCCATGTTTGTCGCGGCACATGAAAAGTTGGCGGACCTCCCCCCTCATTGCCATTGAGCATGGACATAGGAAACAAGGGACTAGGCATGCCA
>NC_046658.1:67285461-67387844 GCF_010883055.1 Belonocnema kinseyi
CCCCCCCCCCCACCCGTGGATTCAACCCCGCTTGACAAGTTAGGATGGCATGCTTAGTCGCCTTAGTCCCGTGTTTCCTATGTCCATGGTCAATGGCAAAATGCATGTACGCCGTGGCCGAGCACCAGGCAATAATAGTCATAATACATCTCTGATAATACTGTGGCAATAATAATTAATAACTAATAATTGTATCGGTCGGAACTTTATTTTTCGAATTACAATGAAACACTATAATAGCTCTCCCTTCTGCAGCCATTCCGAGAATTGAAGCCGCGCTGTGGGTAGGTATAACAGGAACTGCGCGGGGGCTGCGGTTGTCACTCAGGCGAGCAGTCAAGCGTGAACAACAAACAAAAGCAGAGCGGGCTACAATGAGTTCATTAGCACTCAAGGTCAGCCCCAAAAGCGGCGGTATCTATTTTATTTTTTGAAAGCTATTCAATTAAATAATAAAATATATTTTTTTAGTACCGATTTTATTATTTAATTGAACAGCATGTGAAAAATAAAATATACTATCTAAATTCATTCAGGGTGAAAAATCATTTTTTTTACAAATTATTAAAACAAAAATTTAACCCTATACAATGGGGGAGACTGCGCGATCTGTTTCGTTCCGAGTTCTGCGAAAATTCATATTTAATGTATGAAAACTAGATTCTTCTATAAAAATTGTGAATAAAAGTTTATGGTTTATTCGTGAAATAGAGTTACAGTGTTAGTCATTTAGGTCGGAAATAAGAAATTTAATATTATAAGCAGGGTCGGTTTTTCTTGAAGCATACTTCTAAATTTCAAGAAACATTATTGTTTACCGAAAGTACGTTTCAAAGTACATACTTTAAAAAGTTTTATATTTTTTATAGCGAAAAATAAAATCAACCATTTAAAAGAAATTAAAAACAAACTTTTTTCTAGAAAAATCGTCTCCTTTCTTTTTTGGCTGAATTCCACTGTTATTGCTTAAAATTTTATCGATTGAAATTTCTTTTCTTTGGTTGAAAATTGAACTATTTTATTGAAAATATCTCTTACATTTGTTTTTGTTTTGTTTTTTTTGAGACCTATTTTTTTTTATTTGAAAAATTACATGTTGTGTTGAATAGTCGTCTTTTTTTATTCGATTCAACGGCGTATAATTTAAAATATTTTTTGGTTAAATGATCAACTATTAGATTTTACGTTTTTTGTGAAAGATTCAACTCTTTGGTTTGAAATAAACTCTTTTGGTGAAAAGCAGTTTTATTTATCATCCAAAATTAATTAACTGAAAATTTAACTTGTACATTTTTGGTTGAAAATTAGCCTCTTTTAGTTTAAAAATCAACTTTTAAATGAAAATTAATTTTTTTATTGAAAATTCGTTTCTTTTAGCTGAAAATTACTCTCGATGCTCGACAATTAATGTTTTTGGACGAAAAATCAGTTGGTTTAAAAAAAATAGACAAGTAAAGCATGATCCCTTGACAACTGAATCTACCATTACTTTTATTGAACCATACGACCAAAATAACACATTCTCAGATGAATTGACTTCATTATTGATAATAAAGGTCGAAGAAATTACACAGTTTGGATGATATTCCAATCGCTGGATCTACATATAATTTATTTTTTTGTTTGAAAATTAATAATTTTTTATTGAAAATTTAAGTATTTTGTTCAAACCTTCTTTTCCTTATTCAAACTTGTTTTTTCAACTAGAAATTAAACTATTTCGTTTTTAGTGAAATTTTTTTTTTGTATTTGTAAAATTCATTTCTTTTGATAAAAACTGAACTATTTTATTGAAATTGTTTTTTTTTGTAATTAATTGTTCAACTTAAAAATGAAGTATTTTATTGAAAACTCGCATTATTTTAAATTCAAGTGTATTTCATTTGATATCATAATCTTTTTAGGTAAAAATATCAACTATTTAATTTTTCGTTGGAACTTCATCTTTTCTTTATTGTCATCGTTATACTATTTTTTTGGGAAGTAATTTTTTTTGTTTAAAGATTCATTACTTCAGTTAAAAATCCATCTTTATGGCTTAGATCAACTATTCTATTAAAAAGTTCGCTTTTTTGGTTGATAATTAATTTTTTTTACAGAAAATTTAACTTTTCTATTTTTGGTTGAAAATGTTTTTTTTTAATCTAAAAAATTCACTATTCACTATTCTACAGACAGAGATAAATTATTTTTCTTAATTTTGTTAAAATTATGTTTTTAGTCATGCTCAATGATGAAAATTTGTGATATGATATTTTGTATTAATTTTTTTAGCAAATTACATGAAAAGATTTTTCATCCCATATTTTAAAATAATTTCCCAACCAATTCTATAAACAAATGACAAGTTTTAACGTTTAAAGGCAGAAAAAATTATATTTATCTCTCAATTTTTTTGAATTTTTGCCGCCAATTACGTTTATATTCAAGAGATTTTGTTATCCGATGTTTTTATTAATTTTATAATCTAATTATATAAACAAATTCCTAGTGTAGATGTGTAATTATTTTTTCGTCGTGTTAATTTGATAAAAAACGAATTTTATGAACATTGTGCTCATTGTGGACGCAAATTTTCATGAGTAAAACTCACTTTAAGCTTCTACATTCGGCATTTCCTCACAGAACTGTTTAACAAAATGAACAAAGAAATATTAACCAACAAACTTTCATAAGTAAAAATCATTGGCGACGTAATTTCAAACAAATTAAGAAAAAAAACGAATTTTTTGCCTTCAGCACTACGCATTTGTTTATAGAATTTGTTAGAAAATTATTTTATAATATGGGGTGACAAATTTTCATAATTACACATAACTGAAAACATAATTTAAACAAAATTAAGAGAAGGATTATTGCTCTCTGCCTTCAATGTCCACACTGCACATTTGTTTACCAAATTAATAAAAAATATCGGATAAGTAATTTGCATCATTTAATATAACTGACAACATAATTTTTTTTTAAATAAGCGAAAAGAGTATTGCTCTCTTCCTGTAAATCTGGCAACATAAATCTCCTCAAAACTGAATGACTTATTTTTTGAAAAAAAGGAAGCCAAAATCGGACACAAGTTTATGTACGTACAAATTTATACAATAATTAAAACAATAAAAAGTTAAAAAATATTGCTTGAAAACAATTTTATTAATAATTAAAGTTTACAAGTATGTACATTTAATTTCCCAAGGCGCTGTCCACAAATGACTTTGCACTGCAAGAGAAAGGGATGTGGTTCAGCAAACTGCGCGAAGTCACTTATGGACGACGAAAAACAAATAATTAGAATAAATGTTTTTTAACAATTTTTTAATTAACTTAGAACTGCTTTCAAGTGAGAAGTTTTTTATCGGGTTTTTTGAAATCTTACTGAAATGGAAAAAACTCTGTAATCAGTTATAAAAAAACGGTGTTATAAACAATTAATTTTTTTTAATAATCAAGTTTTTCTTTGTTTCGATAAATATAAATAAATTTATAATTTTACAAGGGTTTAGTAAAGCTAACCATTACTTTACTTTTAATTTGATTGATAAAATTGAGGAGGAGAAACCCATTGATTAGAGCAACACATTTTATTTTATTTAAATATTTGCATGTTTGGGTTTTTTTTCATCCGCTTTAGGCACAAGTCATTTCCATTCAATTTTGATTTACATAAGCTCCTTCTATTTATTGAAAGGTTCTTTAAAATTTGATTCATCACGTTTTTGTAGAATTTATTTTATTTAGAAATAATACATATAATTATTTCTGTTTAGTATTTTTTTAAATAAACAATTTTCTAAATAACAGTTATTAAATATGTGATGCACAGAATTGTAAAGAACCTCTCAGTAAATAGAGAAATATAAGCCTTTGTAACTTAAATTTGAATAAAGATTGCGACATTTTTAAAATATTTATGCATTAGTTTCTCTTGCAAAATTTGTTGAAATAATCAGTATGTGGGTCTTTTTCCACAATTTTATAAATCAAGTTAAACATGAAGTATTTTTAAACTTGACTGTATTCTTAGAGCATTCTTACTTTGTTTAATTTGGACAATACTGGAAATTTTGAACTCTGTAATTTATATGTAAGTTACATGCATATTGTATTTGAATGTCCTTTAAACGCCAGGAATAGATACACTATAAGTAGAGCCCTTCAAAATTTCCAATCACGTTTCTTCTTTCTATTGGTAAATTTTGCATCTGTGGCAAGAACGAAATCAATACAGCATGATAGAATTTTTTTAGCAGTTGTATTTAAAAAAAAGTCAATTTTACATAAATGGCTAAAGATGTATTGTAGATTATAATTCTGTAATACATAGTTAACAATAGAAAGTAATTATTTGAAGAACCGCTTTTATCAGACTATACATGTACAGTAATAAAAATATATCTAAACTCAACATTCTCGATATTGAAATATTGTTTAAAATAATTATACATATAAATAACTTCTTTGGTGCAAAGAAAATTTCTCCAGTCAGGATAATTATTTTACTATTAGAATAAATTCATATAATCAAATGCGGATGAATAAATGTAAAGATTCATTCACTGGTTCTGAATTTCTAAAATTTAAACACCAACCCCTTTTATTTTGTCAGATATAAATTCACTTAGAGGAGAAACAATAACAATTCCATTCATTTCATTTTTTGTACTGCGCGATGTTGCAGCGAAGCGTTTAGGAATTAAAAAAAGTAGATTAATGAAAATTTAGAAATTAGGTTATAAAACGTATCGATTAGTTCCTGTAAGTGGCACAGTAGTTACTGGTGGTTTCAGCCAGTCCGTAATTACCAGGTCACATAAAATTGATAAAAGGGTCTTTTCTCCTCAAATACTTCAAGTGTAACATATAACATTTTGTCCCTTTTTAAGTTCTTAGGTCGTAAATATCTATGAGCAAAAAATTAGTTTTAATCGCGCTCACAACTTATAATTAACTTCTCAACGAATATTATCTTTGCATACCTCGCTGAATACCTATTCAGTTTTTACTAAACGAATAGTTTCAACCAAAAATATAGAAATAATTTTCGATTCTTTAATTTATAATTGTTAACCAACACAAATTTTGTATTAGAAAATAATAATATCTGACCTTTTCTAGAAATTCCTAGACGCATGTGTGCATCGTTTTTTGTATTGTGAAAATATTGACGGTGGATTATCATAGATTATCTTACAATCATTCAACACGATTGATTTTCTACCTAAAAAGAATTGTTTGTTTTTTTCGTATTCATCCACTTAAATGATTCAACGAAAACACTCTATTTCTCTCTTGAGAAATAGGGACCCTCGAGCAAAATAAGTAATCTGAAGAAATTATACTAAAAAATAAATATCTTCATTAAAATTAAAAATATCTTACCCCTTTTCTTTCAAAAAATTAAGCAGAATCTTTAATTAATAAATTGAAAATCAGAGGCATGGGTTCTTTTTGATTATGATCAAAAACGTAATCTCTCTGTGCATTTATAGTGTGTGTGTAAATAATTCGTAGTCTTCAACCTACTCATTATTTGTAGTTAGTGTTGCTCACTAAACTTGAATCAGAAAAACATTTCTAACCTTAATTACTGATATTTCTGTAAAAAGGTCTGTTGATTCAGCATTTAATTAGTAAAGTTTGACTGATTTCAATTTAGAAAGAGAAAATGTGTATTATACCCACAATAACACTCAACCGTGTACGTATAATCCACGCAATAAGACACACACATTAATATATAACTGGATTGTAGAATGCGTAATACTTAAACTAATCGCTTAATCACAAAGTCATCTTATTCGAATGATATGTACAGTTATCACACATAGAGAGTCTGTTAAAATGGTATTAATTGTTTTTTCTTGTGCACGAAACTGAAAAATGTGTCACACGATGTACTACGAAACTTTAGATGCAATTACCCTAACAATAAGCTTCATCTTGTTACACTAATTGTCAATTACGAATATTCAGAATTAATTTAAAAACAGTGCTATAGAATATTGATCCAAACTAAACTTCCTTCCTACATTTATAGATAAAAAAATGTATTCATTTTGTTTGTATTAAATGTTCAAGCATTATAATTTAAAGAAAAATAAAATTCAATGCAAAGCAGGGAAATTCGTTTTGGATTTCAAATTTGATAAATCATGTTACGCAGCTTCTTGGTTTTATACAAATTAGTATTGATGTAGAAAATTGAGATCAATCTCATAATAAATGTCATGACAAAAATATTCTTAACGTTCTGGAAAGATAAAAAAATAAAAAGGAGTCAAATATTTAAGGAAGCCTCATCCATAAGTTTTCTTATGACCTATGTTCAATTGATATGTATTGATATGTCACGAAGATAAGTACTTGTAAGTACGCTGCGCATATAGTGGCCTCACAAACGCAATTTACCAACAATTTGCCATGTAAGCATTTCTTCTTATATTCTAATGCCTATCTCTAATACAAGATCGATACAAATTATCATACAATTAATTCAATCGGATATAATATCAGAACGCCACCTTAAATGGTATAAGCATCAAAATGTTTCGATTCAATAGAAAAGATTAACAATAATTCTTATAATTTTCTTTTATAAATTGTTACATCCACTTATTAACGTACAGAATCTCACAATTGTGAATGTATTCTGCACAATGTACGCTCTCGAGGGGAAACTTCCAAAATTCAATGTCCGCAGTGATGGACTCCATGTAATTGTTCTGACAGCGGTTCACATTGCAGCATTCCATAAACTTGCGAAAACAGATTCGATATCTACTTTATAATTCTATTCTCAGCACTTCTTTGAAATAATTGTCCATCATTTTTAGATAGTTTAAAAGTCTCTAAATATTTCGAATCTATATCCACATGTTTATCGTTTTTACGAACCAGGCCCTATTTTGGATCGTGGACGCCATCAATGTGATCTCTGCAGATTTGCAAAATAAAATAAAGAGAAAAATTAATTTTAAACGAATAGGTTACAATTTCAATAAGAGAATTCGGTGAGCCTATAGAACATGAAAGATACATACAAGCACTTTTAGATATTAATTTTCGATATCTGGAAATTCATGTTCAAAAGTGCTGTATAATCTCTCCTACACAAAATATCGCTAAGAACGTACTTTTAACTCTTCACTATGATTCGTGATACATGGTTGTAAATAGTTACACAAAATACCATATTTTCGGAGTCCCTATATTCGCTAGATTCTCAATGCTGATAATTTCAATAATCTCTCTTCTGATTATATAATAAGGGCTTACGAAAGCCTTTTTTATTTTATACCAAAATATCTTCTACCCTCTGATAAATGTACCTTTTCGGTCAGGCTCAACAAAGACTACACTTGATTATGAAATATTCTTACAAAAACCCTCAAGAATTCACTCATTCAAAATTCCTTTTTCATTGTAAACTTCACTTAAATTCATGACCTCTCAAAATGTAATGAGGGTTTTTTTGACCAGGCGTGGACATTTTTTGGAAAGTAGTTTCAACTTTACTTCCCAGTCCAGTAAAAGTTTAAACGAATTCAATTCTGTTAAGGAATATTGAAATTACTTTTTTCCTTTTAGCAATTTATAAAATTAAAGGGATATAATTATTTCTCTTGGTGAAATGAAAAGGAGTAATCTTGTGGGTGTATTCTAGAATCAAGTAGGATTTTCCTTACTTCGTATAATAATATTAGTAATATGTATTTATTATACATCGAGATACGTTTTTTAATATGTACGATATTTATAATCGAGGCTTCCAATACAGTCGCGCATCAGGCCTTTGCAATATAGAACTATGATATGTCTTCATTGGGTGGACTGGTTATAATAAGGTCGCTACCTGCAATCCTTGGTCTCTTGACCCTAGATCGTTGAATCGACGATTTTATTGGCTAGGCGACAAGTCCGTGAATCGATAAATATTAAATATCGAAGGGAGAGTTAAAACTCAATGATAGCAATTTACAGTGATTGTCGAGATTAAAGCGTGCATCAAAGCTCTTTTTTCTTAAAGAATCAAATTCTTTTCTCAAGAGCCTAACTTAATCAATTGAAAAGTCAATGAAATAAAAGTAGTTTTAAATCTTTTACAAAATCTAATCAGTATTTTAATCAAGTAGTAAGCTCGTTTAGAATTGACGTTTGGAATTAAAATTCGTATTATAGCGAGCGGAAACGAGAATTGGCACTATAACCTTAATAGCGCAAAACGTCTATAAAAGTCTCTCCTAGGGGATAAATATATAGGATATTTATTAGCGATAATAAAACTCCTGTAGATTTAATCCAAGAATTTTCAGAAGACATCTTATATTGGAAGAGTATTCAGGATGGTCATTGATAAATTCTGAATTATTTAGGAGCGCATTTTCTCTAGTGTCTCTCGTTTTCCGCATTGGATTGTCGCAAATTACTCTAACCGAAGGGATCAACAATTTAAAATTGAGTTGTCACCTAAGAGGTAAAAATTAAATTATGTGCATTATCATCATGAGATTCAATAGTTTTTTCTCTTTTTTTGTTATTGCGATGGTAATTTTATTTTTTTCCACAATCGTCTTAGGCCTTGCGCACTACTAAATTAATATTTATACTAATTTTAGCCCCAAGTCCCTCTTCTCAAAAAATGCCTATCTGCATGCGAAAATTGGAGAATCGTGTCCTTTAAGAAATGATCTTTTATCTTTGATCTTGATGATCTTTTGATGATCGAAGATATTGATCGAATAGCGAAGGTGCATTTTGATCATTCTGTATCGATTCTGCCCTCCTAAAATTAACCAAGCCACTTTTGAGATGAAAAAGCCTTGTTCCTAGTAACATAGAATCCTTTGTTATTTTCGGTGATTGGTGGAAAAGGATTGTCGAGGAAGAGATTTAGAGGATTTAAAGGGGCAAAAGTGGCTCGTAATGCTGAGATTTTTCAAGCATTGGAGGAGGCAGATGCGTTGACAAGAAGATTACAAAATCTAGTCGAGGAAGCCGGTGTTGACAAGTTTCTCTAAGAAAAATTTGACATCACCCAGCTCCGAATCCTTGATCCCGAGGGATTTTAACATTCCCAGGTCGCCATTTTCCACTGCCATGAAGACTGAACGCAAGTGCTCCAAATCCGATCGCATCAGGTGCAATGCTGCCCCAAAATCCTCAATCGTTTGAGATTCTGCAAATAAGATTTTTCGTTATTCGTCGTTATCGCAGAAAGGTGTTTTGTAATTTATTATTTGGAAGCAGTACATACAATAATATAAGTTATACTATTTTTCAGGCAGAGGATTTTCCAATGTTCATAAAATTTTCTATAGTTTAAGCAAATTAAGAAACAAAAGAAAATCTATTCTACTGCCAGAAACACTCTTTACTAGCTTTTATTAGGTCTTTATGATCGATGCCACTTGATCTCCGTCTACCTACTTGCTAGTGGGGGGTTCCACTACCTCACTTTTACTCACGCAGCTGAGAGACCGCCAGGCTGCTGGCCGTGCGTTAAAAAACCACGAACCTGTAGGTAGCTCTCGAGTACGAAGAAAAAAATAAAATATTGAGTCTTATTTTTATGTGAAATATATGGAAAAATCTCAATCTTTTTTACCAACAGTTCCTGAAAATTTCAGGCTTTAATATAAGAAAATTTTTATTTGTGGGATTAAATATTTATAATTTATAAATTCGCTTTTCAAATATATACATAAATATATTCTTAATCATTCGAAAATTTTTGTAATTATTTCAGAAAACAAAAGTGATGAACGATTTTTGATTTTTCATATCGAGTTTGTCAATTGTTTCTCGAAGTTTGCATAATATTTACGAAAACCCATTAATATAAGATGAATTTTTCTTGTATCCCAGATCTAACCACTAGTTTGTGACTTTTACATACAAATTTTTTTCGTGCAAATTACAAATATCATTGTCCTGTGCACTATATATCGATGATCCGCACGAAGACTAGCACCGTTCAGCGTTTGACGAACACAAACACCGTTCGACGCTACTAGTGAAGTGTAAGCACGGTTCAAAATACCTTGAGGAGTAGCACCACTCTTCGAGCACTCGCGAAGCTAAGCACTACTCGCGGGTGCTCGCGAAGAACACGACTCTCAAAACACCAACGAAAAGTAGCACCGTTCGTAAACAGTTTATTTAGTGCTCACGAAGAAAAGCACGTCCCGTAGAGCGCTGGCGAAAACTAACACCACTCGCAAAGCACTGGTGAAGCGTAATGCCACTCGCAAAAACCTGACGAAAGGTAGCACGACAAGTCAAGCGCTGATGAAGAGTAGCAGGACTCGCTGTCGCTTATAAAATTAATTAATTCAAATTCATGTAATAAAGTATTGTCAAAGTCTATTATCAATACCAATAATTTCAAATAACAGTCCTTACGCTATTTAAAACATTTGTCACTTTGACGAGTATTCTATTTGAATAAGAAAACATTAAAAGCCTTTTATTTTAAAAAGCCATAGTATTATTTGGGCTTTTTGTTGCAGCAAAATTAAATTTTATGTTAAATTTAGTCTCGGACATACATCTTGAAGATATATTTTTTTTCCTACAAAATTTAGATTACATTAATTTACAGATAAACAACTCGTAAATTAAACACCCAAACATCTGTCCAACCCTTTTACAGTGCTACGCTAGCACGGTGCTAGTTTTCTTACGGACCATCGACATAAACTATATATAATTTTTTCACCTGGGATGTAACAGAACACAGTTAACAGTGACCTAATTTTCAATTCCAATTACGAAATTTTCTATAATAATTTATTTAAAAAATGCTACTAATGCCACTATTTTCTCTCCATTGTCCGCTAATGCCATTATTTCTTCACATTTTCTTCAAAAATATTTTCGAACTTCTTAATTAATTGATTTTCAATACATCTGTTTCTTATTTCTTAACTTTCGAATTGTACGATTTTTTCAACATTTTGAACAAAAATCTTTCAAAATTGTACCTCTGGAAAGCCGGAGTTTTGTGCACCTTGAAAAATACGGGTTTAAAAGTTTTATTCAAAATGTTATCTCATAAAGGCAATTAACATATCAAATTTAACAAAATTTAACGTTTTTTATTTTATTTATCATTAGGCACATAGGACCTTAATTTTAATTAGTCTAAATTCAATATTAAATATTAACAATAATATTATATTACATTTGAGATACAACGTTTTAATAATTGGTCAATCAATTTCCGCTATTTTTAAATCAAAATCGCCTAATATCAAGCCACCCAAAGCGCAAAACAATAATCAGTTTTGTTTAAAATAATAAGAACACAGGAAAATTAAAAAAATAAGGATAAAATAAAATTTAAAATAATACCTCCGACGAAATAAAAATTAACGTTCAATTTTTCCACACAGAAAACACAAACGAAAGTATTTCGGAAGTTCTCTTAAGAATAATTGAATAATAAATTGAAGAGGCAAGAAAAAGGTTCGTGGTTCATTTGCTTTCAACTATGTTGAACGCGGTAAGTTTAAAGTGGCCAATTAGATTTCTAATTTATGAATACTGTCTTTCTAAAGAGAAGTTTCAGCAACTGATAAAACGTAACGACCTACCTGACAGGGCAATCGCAACTTTGTTCACCCCTCCTAGAGGTTGAAGAGAATCTCTTGCCTTGCTGCCAAATAATTTTTCGAGGTAATTAGGTCCGTGACTCGATATAAGAGATTGTAAGAAGCTCGCTGTTTCCTCCACAGGTGGTCTTTTAGCTGAAACATTACGTATAATTATACCAGTCTTTATAAGCAATCTAGTGATAAGAGATGATATATTAATATAAAAACCAATTGTCCAAAATGTTTGATATTGAAATATTTAAATTGGAAATTCACTTCAATTAAAATTTTTTATTTAGAAATAACTAAAATTGCCGATTTTACAACAAGAGAAGAATAGACAAATAAATCTTAAATTTTAGCTCCCAACATTGAAGTTAAAATATTAACGACTCCGAAATAAAAAAAAAACTTAAAAAATTTTAATCTCCCAGGTGAAAAAGTTATATATAATTTATATGTATAGTGGATCAGACAATGATATTTTTCATTTGTTTTATGAACTTTTCTATGTAAAACAAATGAAAAATATCAATGTTTAATCCACTTTATATAAATTATATTATATCACTTTTTCACCTAGGCTGCTACAGCGAACTAAATAAAAATAACTCAAGTGCTTGAAATTGAACTGCAAATTTTAAGGCCTTTATAAAATGATTTATTGATTCTTAAAAACTATGTGTATGCTTACAAATATGTTCATCAATAATATTTAATTAAAACATGGCCTAGGTATCTTTACAGCATTTAAATGAAAAGGTTTAAAAAGATTTTTACCTCGGGATTTTTTTGAAAAATCTCGAAAATATTAATTTGAGACAAAAATTTTCTACACTAAAATAATGGTTGTGATCAAAATAGATATTTCTTTTAATTGCACCTTTCCTTTTAGATCGAAATTTAAAAGAAAAATTGAATGATTACATTTTTGTTATAAAAAATGTCCTATATTATTGTCAATCAACAATATTTTTGACAGGAAATTAAAAATAAATTTACTTAAAAAAGATATCTAAAACTTTTGTATGGAATACTTTTGTCCGAAGTCAAATAGAATGTTTCTGATTGCGGCGGCCGAACATATCAGTTCCTACCACTGTGGCAAAAATTTCCACGAAATTTCCATTTCGTGGAAATGCCATTTCCACGAAATGGAGCCACTAATGAGCCCATTTCCATGGGCTCATTAGTTTTCTAAAAAAAATTAATAACTTAACTTCTATTAACCTGCGATTAGAGTTCGATTGCAAGATTTTATTGAAGGAATCCCTACAGTCTTATAGCAACTTTTCGAATGTATTCCCGAAAATGCTATAAAAAGCAAACGTTGAATTTTGATTTGGAATAAATGGGTTAAAAAAAGTTAATTTAAAATGGTTCTTTCATTCGCAGCCTCAGCAGTCAAACGGTGGCTTATTAAATGCATTTTAATGTCTAATTTGTTGCAAATTTCATATATGTTAGAAGTAGGGCATACTTCTTTTTTAACATATTGGGTAATTATGTATTTTAAAAATATATGGTACGCGTTTTAAGATAAGGAAATACTGGGTAATAAGCGTTATAGTGTAAAAGATTAAAGAAAACTAGACTTTTCTCCACCTTTCCTGTGAAAAGGCGCAATTAAATGATTCAAAATCGTTTCAAGAATTCATAAATGTCTTAAAGAAAAAAAGATTACTTTTCGCATTCGTTGCTTTTGTCATTAATTCCAGAAAAATTGCTTTTTACTATTTAAAGGGAAAACATTCTTTGAATAAATAAAAACTGTTATTATAATAACTTTTTTTGATATAGAGGAGAAAAATTGTTTAGATAATTACAAAATATGTTAAACAAGAAGTACCACTCTTGACATTAATCAAACTGATTATATCTTACGAAAGATAATTACTTTTTACGATTTACAAGAGGAAAAAAATTGCTTAATCAATAATAACTGTTTGCAAAATTTTAAATAATTTAAAAAATACTTGAAAACTCGTCACTTGTCGAATTATTGAAATTGGAAGTTATGAAGTGAAAATTGTTCCTGGAAAATTCTTTACTTTAATTCACCAAAATTTTATAATATGTACTTCTTTTTTCGATTTTTTCGAAAATTGAGCTCTTTTAATTTAAAATCCAATGTTAATTTTTTAAAGGTCCGGAGGCACGGGTTAACGTTGCAAAAAAATAAATAACAGATTTCTTTTTCCGGGAAACAAATAAAATTGACCACCCTAATTCCCACTCCTCCCAATTATCTTCCAGTTCTACTTTTATAATTAAATAAGAACAATAAAATGAGTTTATCTTCTCAAGCCACGAAAATCGGACTTTGAATACAGCCATGACTCAAAACTAATCTAAGTAATGTAACAAGATATAGAAGAGTGCGTGCTTGGATTATCAAAGTACGTAAAAGAGTAGAAGCCGCTCCAGCACAATAATGTAGACATAAACATAAAAACTAAATCAAGATAGAGAAACGGTCTCCAGAATTTAAATATTATGAGTTTTGCAAAATATTCGCAGGTATGTTTCATAAAAGAAAAAAACTCCAAATTAAAAATTATAAGTAATGCGACAAGTTAATACAAACCTGCTGTACATAATCGCGAATCCTCGTCATATCCATCTTGACAATCAGGGGCACCGTCACATAAGTATTGTATCGAAATACAAACACCATCGCCTGGACACCTGAATGGTTCGTACGGATGGCAAGGCTCTCCTGTAACATAATTATTAATTACACCCATCAACATCCGTTTAATTTCAATCAAAAGATAAGGTCGTACGAATTTATTTTTATATTTTCAGGAATAATAATAAAAAAAATATCGGGACTGTCCGATTTTTTAGTCAGATTTAATTAATAAATTTAATGTTGGTAAATTTTCAATAGTTAATATTGTACACTTTGATCTAAATTGAAACCAATAAAATAAAAATGATGCTTTTCATTGTCTGCAGTTCAATATTCGGTCTATTTTTGGTCTTACAGAAGATTTATTATTGGGAAAACGATTTATTATCCTTTCAAAAACAATGTATCACTTTAATTATAAAATATGAGATTTGGTGAAAAAATCGACATATAATCAATTAAAATGGGAATAGTATTCACATATTCGCATTAAATCCTACTAATAATAATTCAAAATACATAAAATATGATAATTAAATGTTTCCATAAGTTTCGAAACTGAGATGTAGTCTTACTTTCTAATGTAACATTTTTCGCGAAAAACTGTCAGAGGGGAGTAAAAGGCAAATGGTATTCTATGCCGTAATAAATTGCCATGTTTCCCATGTACTTTTATCCACCTGCTTATTTTCAATTAATGAAGATATCCCGTGTAGAAAATGCCCTTATATTCCCTACTTTAAACAGGGAACTGGTCGGGTGTTAGAAAGGGTAACTTGACTAGAAAATTTTATGCAGGCTCTTGTCAGGGGTTAGTAGGGTTACCTCTATTTGTTTTCTAGACAATTACAGGGAAGTTTAGAGAGGTCCTAACTTAAAATTTATACAGGCACTACTTAAATACGAAAGGTATTTACCTAAACTTGTCAATATCAAGATAAAAATGGAATTTTTAATAAATTATAATCATAGGAGTCTTTATTTATACAGTGAATTCAAACCCTGACGGGTAAACAAGCAGTACTGTGTCCATGCCAATAGACATTTCTATCAATTCATTATTTTCTCGAGGGGAACTTGTAAAGCCCTCGACAGGTAAAACGGGTAATATGGCTGTGAGTCCAAAAAATAATTTAATCTTATTATGTTTAATTATACTTAATTTTAAAAAAGAAAAAATTAAAAATATTATCGACACTCCAGCTTTTAAAATTTTCATTTTTTCTGATAAAATTTAAAACATTTGGTGACTTTAAAATTTGAAAAGAATTTTCCTTAAATATTGATTTAACTTCACATCATCTAAGGGCGTTCAGAAATCATATTTAACAAATCGAGTTTCAAGAACCTTTTTTCGTAAGTTCGAAAATATCGAATGAATGCCGTCAAGTATTTATGATATTGTACTCAGAGTGACATCGTAGCTATGGGGATTGCGCGTTCGATACATAAGCATGCGGTGCGTGCGTTCGATTCTCGGTGCTTGCGGAAATTTTAATAAACTGCGTATCTCTTTAGTTATAAGTAATAAGTCTTCTCTAGTCAAAGTCAACAATTAATTTAGTTTTGAAATAACGTGCGAAGTATATTTAAGAGTTTAATTTTAATAAAAATACGAGAAAACGGCAGCGTGTTTAACAGAGGCTACAGAAAGGTGTTAAAGTGTTTAGATTTTAATTTTGCAAAGAAAATGTATTTTTGGATTAATATTTTCCTTCGGTGAATAAAAAAATTCTCGTAATAATAGATTATGGCAATGTGCTAGTTAAACTTTTTTACTATTGCAACCATAGAATCACACTTCAGAAACTTGGGAAAAACTTTAATGGCAATTATTACGAAATCTCGTAAACCATAACACGTCACCACATTACCTACAAACAAATTAGGAATTAATATGAAAATAAAGCAAGGATCTAGAAAGGATCTTACTGTTTAGTCGGGCAACAGAAAGGCACCCTCGCTCGAATCTGCTCATAGAGTCTAGGCTGGTGCCTTTTCTACAAAGCGTGACGTTCTTGCCGGGTCCTTTCGAGATTTCCCGTTCAGCGCCCCAATAAAGTTAGGGCAAAATAACTAGCACCCTGAAATTTTGGTATAGATCATTAAAAATATATCAGCACGTCAATCTGGAATATTGAAGTTTGTATTTTGCACAACAATTCAATTTCATCTCTTTAATTTATATTGAAATTGAAAATAAAGCTTTATTGCCCTGTTTAATAACGATTCAGGGTCCTAAAGACCTGTTCTCAAATACATTAGAAGTTAAAAATTAAGGAGTTGGCACTATTTAAATAAAATATAGCCTTCATTGGGTCTGACCGACATGCGCTGATAGATTTTCTGTCATTTCCCAAACTTTCAGCAAAATTTCTTCTTTAGAGTAAAAATAAGAAGTCGGATAAAAATATATGGATAGCACGGCAATTATTAATAACTCAGCAGAATATCTATATATTGCGTGATAAAGTCCATTATAGGCATTGAATTTCAGAATTGAATCTACTTCTATAAAAAAAAAGAAAAAATATATCTGTATTATTATTGTACTAAATTATATAGACTTTAATTCATCATAAATTTGTCTAGACATGAAATAACATTTTGTTTGATTTCGAGGTAAACTTGCAAGATTTGATTTCCGAGAATAAGAACAGTTTTTTACATTTTAAATACTGTAAAAAGTATATTTGTAGAACTTTATATGGCAACTAGCATGTCAGGATTATTCAGAACAATCTTGCATCAAAAATTCTTGAATTCACAGTAAAAAGAAACAAGGTACTTAAGTTTTATGTAGGAGAGTTTTTTATCTTCTGTAGAATAAGTACAGCAAGGAACGCTTTAGTCAGACTAAATTTTTGTCATTACCAATGGAGATTTTTCTTTTCTTACCTTAAAAGTTGAAATAGTACAGTTTTTCTTAAGTTATGCAAAATCTTATCTATTTATTAATAAATAATATTTATCTACAATAAATAATCAAACTTTAGAATGTTAATTTAAATTAAAATATTCTATGAATATTTAAAGTGACTTCTGAAGGTCTGAATAGTGAGATGAACAACAGATTTCTATTAGATTCGTCCCTTCTAGTGAAGCGTGAAAATCGCTTAAAATTCACTTTAAAGCACTGCATATGAATATACATTATCTGATGAGTATAGACTATTCAAAAACATAGGTCATATTGTTCAATCATATTGTTCAATAATTGATAATGCTCCAAAGACTTGACGAATTTAATGGCATATTGTGCGCATCATGAATACATAATTTAATATTAATAATAATTAGATTTATCTTCTCATTTGTATAGAGGTAACTCTACCAAATGAAGTTTAAAACTCGGTTCAACATGAATATTGGATATGTATTATAATAACTATCATATTTACATACTGGAAACTAAGTAATAAAGTCAGATGTATAATTTACGAAGAAATATGCCACAGTAAATATTTATTAATTTTGCATACAAAAATTATATTATAGTTTTTTTTATTCGTATTTATTAATGAAAGGTTATTATTAGAAGATTTATTTGCCCAAGCGGCAAGACAATAATGAGAATAATTAGTCAGCAATTTAAAGAATTTATAGTGAAAATAGGGATTTTTTGTATATTTTCTTTTTAGACTACTTTCAATACATTTTTCCAAAGCATACTGGATTTTCTACAAAATTTACAAAAATTTAAGAAATTTTACAAATTTACGAAATTCAGAATTTAAATATTTTAAGGATCATTGCTGACGTTTAACTCGTAAAATAAGTTTACGGACAAGGGGAGGGTCAAACGTGGTTCTTTTTACTTTGATTCGTATTTTTTTCATGGAAGATTATTACTTGGAGATATATTTGCCCCAGCTGTATGACGCTTTTTTCAGTCAATTTCGAGAAAAATGACTTCAAAAATTACCAAGCAATTCGTACGGATTGTAAGAAAATAATGTTTTAACGGCCTTCGTAGATGAAGGTTGCGAGTTCCAGTTTCGCCCCCTCATTCTTTTATAATTTTTTTAAAAATGGTTCCTTATTTATTTAGAATCCTATTCATTTACATTAATTACATGGGTAATTAAGAAATCGCAAATAATAAATATTTAATTCTTTTTTTCCAACAAAAAAACTCCTATATTTTGTATACACTATACATTCCAATTTTTGTTTAATAATGTGAGCACTATAAGTCATTTCGCAATAAATCATTTAAATGATCAGAACGTTTCTGCAAACGAGAAAAAATTGAAAGAGGGAATTTTTTGTTAAACAAAATTATGAAACATTTCAGAATTGCGAACTGTCAGTAAAGGCTGTAGATATCTCAGATTTCAACTCACAATCTTGCGCCTATCAGTCTAGAACTTTACCGATAAACTACAAGGGTTATCGAATTTTTGTATAGAATCCATATGAAGTGCTAACAAATATTATTTAAAGCCATTTTTCTCAAAATTGGCTAAAAGAGCCTCCTACGGCTTGGACAAATGAATATCCTAGTAAAAACGTTTCATTTGAAAACATGCGAATCAAAAACAGAAACCAACACCTGGTCCTCTAAAAAATCTTTAGTCGCGCGAATTTCAGAAAATTTACAGGTGAAGGTAAAAGTGAATGCGAATGTAAAAATACGTAGTAATTGTGAACCAGTAAATGTTATAAAAAATATCTTCGAATTCGAAAAATTACAAAAAATTCTGTAATCTGCCGAAAATTGAGTAATATTTACTACTTTAGCACAATTTTTTGCTGCGTGGCGTTTTTTCTCTATTAGCTTTAGGAGCGCCTTTAAAAATTCGAGTATTTCACATAAATTGTATGAAAGAATCTTTCACCGACGTGGTGCGGTATTAAAAAATTTACAAAATAAGTAATTTAAATAAAATTATGATTCTCCCTGCGATAAATGATAAAAATACAAACAGAAAAAAAGCTTATCATTGAACATGCAATAATAAAAAAAGCTTTCTTTCTAGAACCTTATTAAAAAGAGCTTATTGCCGCTCCGGAAAAAAATATACTAATGAGCATGAGCTTTAATTACGTACGAATCGGAACAAAATACAACTCGTCTGCCCTCTTCCCTTTATTAATAAGAAAAAATAATTATTCTTTTTTGTAAAAAAAAAAGAAAGATTAACGTAAAAAACTTGCAATTTGTTTTTTTTTTATAAGATACCTCTTCTTGTTAATCCATCATCATTTTCACTTTTAATGTTAGCAGGACGAGGTTATGAACTCATATAAGAATATAAATAATCATAATCATCTGTACTAGTTTTTTCGTTAACCTTATAGGTGAGTCGTATATATATTTTATAATTATCGGGAAAACAACAAATGCTTAAAATTTAGATACAACTTTCATAAGATTAATAAAAACTCTTGCATGCAAGTTCATTTACATGGTCTCATTCTTTCTTCGTGTATATTAATGCTTATCAGTTACCTTTCTGGTTTAAAAACACATAACAGTATAAAAATAAGAATACCTTTGACAAAAATTTGAGAAACTGTCCAAAAATATATTGCTTTAAAAATGTAATGCACAGAATTTTTTTTAAAACAGAGGGTCTTCTTGTACAAACAAAAATAGGCTTAGCGCCTAGTTTTAAAAAGAAAATTGGATTAAAACCCGCGTGGAAATAACCCCATTTGGCCCTATTACAAGTCGGGCACTAATCGGGGGCTAGTCGGGTTATTAATTTTGATAAAGTACCCAGTCGGGGACTAATGGGGGACTAGTTGGGCTTTTTGTTGTCAAAATTTCAGTCGGGTCCTGGTCAGTGGTTGGTCAAGGGCTAGTCGGGGCTTTTTGTTCACTAATTTCCGTGCGGGTAATCTTCAGGCTCTGGTCGGGTTATTCTTATGCTTGAGTTTTCGGCGAAGTTTTATCAAATGAGGTAATATCTAAAAAAGCGTAATGATTTTTTAATTCTAAAACATTAAGAATATATTTAACAATAATTTTACACCGTTTTTTGGAGAAAAGATTTATTAATGTTAAATTCATCTCAAATATACTTAAATAATTATTAAGTTCATAATTTTGTACGAAAATCAACTTTTTATAAAAACAACGACAAAATCTTCAAAAAGACGTAATCTATTTTTTTGTAGTATTTTTTTAAAAAATGCAAATTTCTAGGAACAGTTATAAATGCCTTTGTATGGAATTTTAAGAAAATCCATATTGGAAAAAATACATATAGATATAGGTGAAGAGTCAGCCGAAAGTCATAAGACTCTAAATTTGTACAGATGCTTATTTTTAAATCGATCTGAAAGGTTTGCCATATGTAAATAAAGTCTAATCCTTTATATAGTTGAAATTGGAAAGAGAAAAAGTTTTTGATTAATCAGTGAAGAGCAGTATCCTAGTAGTAAACTATTAAGCACGGTATAGTTCAGAATTCGCTACCACCTTTATTTGAGTCTTGCGGTTCTGGACTGGTAGCTTTAAAGAAAATCCGCAAGGGCGCGACTTGCCGCCTCTCGCGCAACAGAAATGACGCGTCGAGTGTTTAAGACAGCAGTTCACACGTAACGAAGAATATTTACCTGGAGCAGAGACTACCGTGATCAACATGGCGGTTCCTTCAGAGCGAAGCTCTTCCATTGTTGCGTTCCAGTTGAAGTTTTTTTTTTTAAATTTAATATTCCACAAATTTTGGGGAACTTCAGTTACATAAATTTATGCATTTTTAAGCGTAGGATATGTTCCCCATTAAATCTTGGGTAAATTGTGAACACTTTTAAATATTTCAAAAAAGTTTATGGAGATTTCCGTAAATAATAAGTATTTTGACAAACTTTTAGGGGATGTTTTACAAATTTTGGGGAGTTTGTTTAATATTCCACGCGGATGTATTATCATATGACCCTTACTAATACCCTACCAGGTCCCAAATAGGATAAGTCGGGTCACCTGACTAGCCCCCGACTAATCTACCGTGAAGCTACTAGTCGGGGGCTAGTCAGATGACCCGACTAGCCCCCGATTTTAAGTGGGGTCGAATGATCGAGAACCAGACTAGTTCCCCATTCAAATTTCTATACGGGAATCTAGCTTTAAATCTGTAATAATATGTTAAAATTTAATTAGTTATAGGTATTAAGAAGAGAAAAATTAATATTTTGATGGAGAATAACTCATACACGGAAAAATTATTGGTTTTAAAATCTGGCATTTCTCGAAATAAAAATGTCAAATATTTGCCATGAAGAAAATAAATAAGGAAATGGCAGTTCATTAGACTGGTAATATTGTCAGTATCACCCGATCATGCACATTTTTTCAACGAAGAAGACCATTCACCAGTTTAATTCGTCAAAAAATATTGTTTGTTATATACCCTTTCTACTGTATAATGTTTTATCGATAAAAAGTAGATATGTGATATTAACCTACGTGGATGTGAGTGTAGTTCGTCACAAAAATGTTTTCATTTTAATGTTTCCATAATTTTTTATTGCAACAGTATTGCATTTATTTATATTTTGTTCATTATATTGCAAATAATAGTTGAAGTAAGTCCTAATACATATTTTAAGCATCTACGACTATTTATACGAATTATACTTAAATTTATATAGTGTTTACAGGCATTGAAATAAAACGTACCTTTCTTGATCTTGCTTATCACTATTTTCGACTATAATTAAGTTCAGGACTTTCATATTATTGTCAGGCTTATGTTTTCGTTATGCATTTATGACGATAAAGCGACTGTTTCGCTTACTTAATTCATCTAATTTAGAATAACCAGAGAAATTTACATTCATTGTACATAATATACAAATATAAATTTATCTTTATTAACGTCTGAAAAGAAAACAGAAAAAAAATTGAACTAATTTAAAGCAGGATATTGGGCTAAAGTTGAGACACAGTTTCTTTGAGCGTAAGGAACATGAATTAAGTTTATAACCCCTTTAGTATTTGGTGAATAACACAGTTCCAAAAAAATTCTACAACCCGCGCTAAACCACAATACCTATACGTTTTTGAGATCGCTGAATCAGAATCCGAGGTTTATTTGACCCCATCAGGCGAAGATCAAGGTCAATTAAAAGTAAAAATGAAGAAAACCATTGGATGGGTGAAAACCAGTGGATTGGAGGAAACCATTGGATCGAAGAAAACCTTTACTCTCAGACGTTTATGGTATAGCTCAATCTAAATCCGGGGTTATTTTGACCCCACTAGGGCAGGGTAAAGGTCAAGTAAGGGTCAAAGTCAGAAAAAACCATTGAATCGAACTTATGGGGTCGAACTAACCCCAGATTCGGGTTCGGTGACCCCAAAAAAGTCTAAGAGAAGATGTCTTCTCCAATTCCATAGTTTTTCAATTATAACCCTGAGATGACCTTCATCCCGACCTGATGGGGTAAAAATGAACTCGGATTTGGGTTTAGCGACCCCAAAAACGTCTTATTGAAGTGATTCACGCCGATTCAATAGTTTTCTATCATTTTGACCTTCACTTGACCTTGATCTTGATCCTGACCCTGATTCTGCCCTGATGGGGTCAAAATGACCCCGGATTCGGATTTAGCGGCCTCATGAACGTATGGATATGAAGGTTCAGCTCGGGTTGCAGAACATGGGGGGGGGGGGGGGGGGCTGTGTGATAAGCATTAATTATTTCCTAGACAATTATTGTACTGCTTCAAGCTCTGAAGAGAATTTTCATCCAAGAGTGATACCAAATTTTTAGAGTAAAAAATGACATCTATGTAAATAATGTCAATTTTGTCATTTTAAAGATTATTCGAGACATTTTTACTCGTACAGATTTTCAAAATTGAACAATTTCAAAACTAACGTCTAGGCTATTGCTCTATTGAACGTCTCAGCGTCAACTATAAATTTGACGATTGAGTTGAAGATTTAAAAAAAAATCAATTAAATTGAGGAATCAATTTTACAAATGAAAGCACATCATAATTAAAACCTTCAATTTTAAAAGAATTTGAATAGCAAGGAATAAATTTATGAGCAATTTTAAGGGCATTGAAATTGAAAGCTGCCAAATATGAAAGCCTTCAATATTAGTTCAAATTCAAAAGAAGAGAAATAATCAAATAATTTTTGAAAGAGTCTTTTCAATATTAACGTCTGAGAGTTTTAAATTGTACGGTTCGTTCAAACGAATGATTTTACCAAAAGAATCGTAAAATTTTGAAATTTAAAAATGCATGTACAAGAAATAAGCCAATGCAAATTAAACAATTTCAAATTGCACAATAAATGTATAGATTATTCTTAAAAATATACTTCAGAAAATACGTTTAGTCAGGGACGAAATAAAGTTATATTTAATTCAGAAAACTCTGTAAATTATTAGCATATTGTGCAAACAAAACTGTGCTGTTTAAAATTTGTATCCGTTGACACATAGATTTAAATAATAAATAGAAAATCATTGCTCATTTACGTACCTGTATGTGTTTGTACAGATCAAAAACAAATACACCAAATACTCGCTTTCAGTCCAGTGTCAGGGGTTGCCTTCAAATAACCTTGGACTGATTTCCGGGGGGTCGAAACGTAAACAATGAAGCCACCTGACTTGGTTTCGATGTAAATATATATATATGTGTGTGTGTATATATATAATGTCGCAACCGCGCTCACCCTGCTCCCCTGAGAAACTGTTTGAGCCAGTAGTTCTAGGAAGGCTGAGAACGGGGTGACTGAAAGCGAGAGTTTGGTGTACTGTTATATTCGAACAAATACCCGAATTGACTTGAATTAAGAAAGCAACTAAATTTTAATGTACAGTTATCTTAAGAGTAAAGCATTAACAAGAAATTATCTTAAATAAGACATTTGTTATGTATTTTTCACTCATGTGCTGAAAAGAAACTTATTTGGAAATTTTTACCCCAATTCCTTGAAAGAAATTTTTTTATTCAAATGTTTTTATAAAGAATGTTTTAGAATTTAGAATGTATTTATTAAGTATCTAGTGCTAAGCAGGGCTATAAGGAACACATTATATGGGAGAATGGAGTATGGTGTCTATACGAGGTATAATGAGAATTACAAATAATGGCATCATTTTTTAATTTTCATATTAGTTTTTTTTTACATAAAATAACTTTCTATGTTTAGAAAAATATTTATTTCATGCAATTTCTGTTTTAAAATACGCTTTAGAAGAGCAATTATGAAAAAAAGTTTTGGCGGAAATCGATGAAAGTCTTTGACTTTGTATTACATCCTTTGTATTTCAGTATAACTTTTATTGCCACATAGCTTACTTTGATTATTACAAAAAAAAATTATTAATGTTGAAAATGTCTGGAGTAATTTTTCTTCGCTACATGACACTTTCCAAACCTATTGTATTATCTAATTTTTATTTTACAATGCTTATATTGTTTAAATAAATGGCAGGAATGTGACGGTCACCATACACCAGAGTATGAGGTACGCTGGGTGAAATGCTACATCCATTAATTAATTAAATGTGACAAAATAACGTAATTAAAACGCCGTTTGGAGTAATAAGATATTTTCCTGATAATGTAAGCTTCACCTTAAAAAATACACACATGGAAATGACATTGCAATCATAACTTTTAAGACATTTAATTCGAAGCGAGACACCATATCCTTGTACTGTCCCCTACATATTATGACATAGGTAAGAAACAACAAAACTAATTACAGATGGCTTAGTATAAAATAATATATCATATGATGAATATGAGTAAGATATGCAAAAAATTTCCAGCCTATTTAAATATTAGCAATTTTAGAAATATATCCATTTTTGGGTTGTTCCTTTTCCTATTTGGGAAATGTAATAATCCGAATAGACTGGTTCAGAATCAACAATATTCGGTCCATTCTGCGTATCAAAAATGATTCTTTGTCGTAAGTGTCAAAAATTCTCGAAAGTTCGCTGATTTGTATGTGTATCTTAAATGAAACTCAGTTGAAACAATCTTTGTGAACTGTGTATTTACTTTTTGTAGGTGTCAAAGCTGCATTTTCTGCTCATATATGCATATATGCATGTTTATAAGAAATTCAAAAGGGTTGTATAAGGACTATCTTTATATTCATGTGGTATCACGTTATACGGCTTACAGTTCCGGAGGGTGAGGGGATCCATACTTTCAGCATAAATATACGTCTTACACTAACTTTTCAGTAAAAATAACGCCTTACTTGCATGTCTCTACTACCTGAATGCAAGTCTTTTTGTTTGCTTACTTTAATGTTTAAACGCCATTCTTAGTTTCAGATTTCATATGCTTCTTGTTGCGATCCCTTAAAATAAGTCAAACTTTTCACTTAAATTAAGCATTTTTGTCTGTACAATTTTACAATTCAGTAGTTAAGTAGTTGTGAAATTTATCTCTATTGTGCAGCACTTAGATCCTCTTTTGTCTAAAATTTGACATTTTCGTACATAATAAGTTGGGAAAAAGCGAATTCATAATTATATTCCAAGTGTCTTGGTTCTGATAAAAAATGCAATGCTGTTGTTAAAAGTACGAGTGTCCCATGCCTCTAAAAAATTAATGGGGCATGCAGCTTACTGCACGAAGGACTTAGCGATATGATCCAATTTGGTCGGATAGAGTTGGAAAAAACCGCAAAACTTACCGGTTCTTTTCGCGTTGTAGTGGCCATAAAATCGGCTTAAGTCGATGGCCAAAACGGTCCAGGGTTGTCCGACGCAGACCATAAGGGCGAGGCCGATCGCCAAGTTGGTGCACAATGCACGAACCATTCTCGATGGTCCTAATTGGGAAGGATCGATCTACTCTCTCTCGCCCCTCCCTCCCGCCCTCGCTCTCGCCAGGACAGTTTTACGCACTCCGTTTTTAACCCCTTTTTTTGGCCCTCGGTGCGGTTTTTGCCGACACTTCGCACGCGGACAGCACCCGATGACGACTCCTCAATCGAAAGAGAGAGACGATACGGACGACGTCGCGGCGCGGCGCTGACGCAAACCGAATTGCTCGCCTTTGCCAAGCGCGTGAATAGGAGGCAGAAAGCGCCTGGAAAAGCCGCGAAGCACGTCTATAACGCATGTGCCACTGTCAGGGTGCGTCATGGGGTGGGAGTCACAAGAAAAACCACCGGCGAACTGGGAACTTGGTTACAGAGGGATGAGACCAATCGTAACGAAACCGGATCGGAATCCAACCAGGGGCAGCTCCCGAGAGTCAGGATAATTAAAGAGTTGTTGTAGGTGGTTATAGGTTCATTAAGAAATCGGATGGAGGATCGGAACTTATTCATCAATAGAAGCTTTTTAAAGAGAGATCGGAAAGTTGAAAGAGGTGCAGGTCCTTCAATTAGAAGCATTTGTTCTTAAGATGGAATTTTATACCATTTTTAATTTTATTATACGCCTTGGGCGTCTTGAATAAACATTTTTGTGTATCTAAATTTTTAGAATAGTTAGGCATAGTACTTACCCGTCCAGTGACTGCTATGAAACGTAAAAACATTGCAATTTTCTCTAGTTGCTATAAAGTAGTTATTAACACAGTAAATCACCCGAAAAAAAGTAATTATAAAATTGAATAAGAACACTACGGATACTTGAGAACTACATCAAAAGTGGTGAAAATGGCTGTAACTGCCAATATGCAGTTTTCAAATGCTTCCAGCGTTTTAATACACTGCCGGATAAAAATGATCTTTGAGATTTTCTACAAAGTGAAAATACTGAAAAGAATGACAAAAGAAAATAATCAGGTAGAAGTGAAAACATTTGGAATTTTAAGATAATCCCGCACAGCAAAAAAAAGTACTTAATTTAAGTCGAAAATTCGGCTTATTTTAAGGTATCACAAGAAGAAGCATAGGCAATCTGAAATTAAGAATTACACCTGAACATTAAACTACGGGAATATAGATTCCGGAAATTCAGGTCGGGACTATTTGAAATTCAGGGAGGCATGACCTGAAATTCAGGTATGCTCGCTCTTCAATTAAAAATATATGTATACTGAAAGCTAGTGTAACCTTAAGTTAATACACTATCCTAACTGAAATTAAGGGTAATATTCTAACTAAAAACCAGGAATTTCTCACGCCCTACCGATACTCATCAGCTGTTCTTATATAATAGTTATTCGTTTTAGAAAATATACAAATTGGGTTCAAACTTGTAAGAAAATAAAGGAAAAATGGAAAAAACTCTATATTGGAAACATACACAGTAAAAATAAATACTTAAAGTTATATTTGACTTAATTTCAGATTTGACTTAAATCAAACTATCTTGAATAAAGCACTAACTTATCTTAAATAAGAAATCAGCATTCTTCTACTGGAATAAAATAAAGTATCCTCCTAAATTTCAATATTCAGTTCTGAAAGTAAGTTGAAGGCAACCTGAAATAACTTGTAAGGCTTTCGTCGCCTAAAATTAAGGAATATACCTTTCCTGAATTTCAGGTTCGTACTACCTTGCATGACGTTAAAGAACGCTTGCGCTACTATACAGCTCGTGGACATTTATTCTAGTCGCATCCTACTCCAATACTCCACGTCGCGTTGGTCAGTGTCGGCTATGATACTATGTTTCCATAATCCGTGGAGTTTTCGTTTCACGGATTTAAAAAAGGGCTGCAGCAAAATCAGTTCCAGTTGTCAGCCAATATTTGGATTATTAAACTCATCAAAATAATTAAATTATTACAAAACTTTTTACTTCGCAACGTGAGCGCCCTTTCAATATACATTACGGAACGCAATTGTGTAAAGATTTTGGACCATACCTGCCCCCAATATACTGCTTCTTCCATCTTTCCTACTTTTCCTGTATTTTCTTACAAGTTTGAACGCTACTTGTATATTTTCTAAAACGAATAACTATTATATAAGAACAGCTGATGAGTATCGGTAGGGCGTGAGAAATTCCTGGTTTTTAGTTAGAATAATACCCTTAATTTCAGTTATGATAGTGTATTAACTTAAGGTTACACTAGCTTTCAGTACACATATATTCTTAATTGAAGAGCGACCATACCTGAATTTCAGGTCATGCCTCCCTGAATTTCAAATACTCCCGACCTGAATTTCAGGAATCTAATTTCCTTAATTTAATTTTCATTTGTCATTCCTAATTCCAGATTGCCTATGCTGAGTAGTGTGTACCTATAGCATCTATTGGTGTAGTTAATTTTAGCGTAGGATTATTCATTTATTTATAAAAAGTATTTCCAGAAAAAAATTTCTAATAATTTTTTTTGTCGGAATTCTTTTTTGATATCCCTCTAATTGGTTTAACCATGGGCCGAAGCAGAAACTCTTTATTATTATGTTATATTTAATTTCAACAAATAATATTGAAATTGAATGATATATTACTTCAGTAATTTTGTTAAGAATAAACGATTAATGTATATGTTTTTAATCTGCGCCCGAGTAAAAATGCTTCGACTTGAGTTCGACTTGGTTTTGTCTTGAGTTCGTCTCCAAGATATCGATGTATGGCTGCGTCTCAAAACTGAGTCGAGACATAGGCCTTCCTCTTGCTTTTATGGCCACGGCAGGTAAAACGACGTTTACTTGTCTTAAGTCGAGCCTTGTCTTTGCTAAGACGACGTTTGCTTGACTTAAGACGAGCCTTGTCTTGGCTGAGATTATCGAACCTTTTTTGGCTCATAAATGAGATTAAAATTGATAAATGTAAAATTTGTAATTATTAAATTAGTTATTTTTAATTTAAAAATTCAGAATCGGTGGGTCTGAACGAGTATAACCCTTAAAAATTTTCTTCAAAAAAATAAAAATTGTAACTTTCTAGAAGGATCTCCTAAGCCGTTAGAAATACGTAAAATCAAACAAAATATACGGTATACTCAAGCCGAAGTATTTTTATTCGGGCGGGTAATGACTGACTGTTAATGACTGACGGATATTGTCGGTCCCATTAGTCCTATATAGAGGGTGTTCAAATGTGGGTGGAAATGTAGGAATAGATACTTTTAGATTCAATCATTGCATGCGCATTTTCGCGAATACTTGTTCTTTTATATAAAATGAAATAGGATACCATGTTACCCTAGGATGGTTCTAATTTATACTTGGTAGAATATTTTTTAACCATGAAGTTTTCCATTGATTTAATATGGGAAAAAGTTTGTTGTATAACTAATATTTAAACGCAAATTGTGAGGCGAAAAGCCGAGTATCGCACTAGGGTGGTCTCCGTCATTCTAGTAGGAAAGAGAGGGGATAACGCGTTGCTACGGGCCAAGTTAAATCAACAAATCATTTTTAAACTGCCGTCATTATGTCAATAATTAATTATCAGATCGTGTTGGTTTTCGCATGGAAAAACTCATGAGTCCTTAGCGCTTCCAATAAACCTAATTAAATGATCTTTTTTTTTTTATTTTTTATTTTTTAACAAAACCCGAACTGGGGACAAGATCAGTTAGGTTTTTATAAATTAAATTATAAAACATCCAAAATTCATATCGATTGGTTTGTATTCCGGGTTTTCCAGTCACTTTTTTTTAATTTGTTCAAATTTACAATGAAATAAATGCGTATTAAAAAAAAATTATATTGCGAATTAATTTTAACACATATTTGTCGTAAGATGTGACCATACGTGGGATTTACCGCGGTTTTACTGATAGCCGGAGTCATTTTTAGATGACAGTTGCTCCCACTGGGACTCTACGGTGCTTGTTTAACTGTTTTTTTAAAAAATATATATATATATATATATATTATACAAATATTTTTTAAAAAGTTTTATTCAGAATCATCAATATTAATTGTATCGAAAGGAGCTTCATCATTTCTCTTCACAAATAGCGAGGGGCTATTTACTCTCAAATCAAATGTAACAAGCATAACACTTTGTGACATGATCTGATATCATCGGTATCTGAGTGGATCTTTTGAAAAAGATGCAATCATTTGAAATGAGCAATAATCGATTGAAGTCTTTTAAACTATTCCGAAATCGTGAGCGAGTCAGTATGAGTCAACGAGATATTGTGAGCAATCACGTGCAGTCAAGCGAGCAATCAAGAGAGCAGTCAGTGTAGTCAGTGCATTCAGCGTGCGACCCTTTGCTCCAACGCGTCGCATGGCCATCTACAGTTTATGTGTGCTGCGAGCAGGGAGTCTGCGGTATTATTGTTGACTAGTCAAAAATTTGCATATAAAAAATTCGCCATAATGTTTGCACCAATACTAAGGTGCCCGTTTTATTACAGGAAAAAAATTTGGTCATTTCCCGGTGTTTTCCCGGTTCGCAACAATTTTTGACGGTCATTGTAATTGAATCATTCAAACTCTTCATCTAAAATTGTTTTCATTTGAAGTTATACAAACTGAAATTCAAATTAAAACACTCAAAGAGGAACCATTTTGAATTTTTAACCTTTAAAATTAACGTTCAAAATATTTTTTTATTAAAATGCTCCAGAATGTACGCATATAAAATGGAAGCTTCTGACACATTTCAAGTGAACAATTTTAAATTAAATACCGTTCAGTTGTGAATTTTAAAAAATTTAAATTTTATAAGTTGTACACTTCGAAAATTCTAAACTTTTAAATCCTAGCTATAATATTTAATTCAGAAACAATAAAAATTGAACGATTATCATTTTTATTAACTAAAATTTTTGTATGAAAAATATAAATTCATTTTATTTTATGCCTTAAAAAAATTAAAAATTGTTCAATTGTTATTCATTTATTAAAACCTGTGCTTCTTTTGAAATCTTTTTAAATATTCCTTTAAAACTATTTTGTTTCATTAGAAAATTATTTTAAATTTACCCAGGTATCTTAAGCAAATTGTTGTATCATCTATAAAACTTTCAAAATCCTTAAAACGCTTAATATTTTTTTAACTCTCCATTTTTTTTAACCTTTTTAGTATATGTTCAAATTTAAAGTTATTTCTGAAACTTTGAAAAAACTTCTAAATATTTATTAAAATTATTCAAAAATTTTCTAAAATGATCTAAAAATCCTTTCAAATTTAAAAAAATATTCTCTTAATATTAATTATTCAGGATAAAAATCCATTTCCAAATGTTTTCAAATATCTCCATTTTTTCATCCTTTTGGAGCCTTTTATAATGCTTATAAACCTTATAAATTTTGTTTTTAAATCTTCAAAAATCTAAACATAAAATTTTAATCCTTTCAGGTTTTTAATTATTTTTTAGTAATTTCAAAACGTTTATATATCTCTTAAACTCACTCGAATTTTTCTAAATTAATAATTAGTTTATTTTTATTTATTCATGAACTATTTTTTTTTCTTTAATCATTCCAAGTTTTCTCTTCAAATTATTTTTATTCAGAATGACAGGAATTTCGAACAATTCTTTTTATTGTCTTAAAAAATTTTGAAGTCTTTGAATGGAATCAAGAAATTCTATTGTAATCTTCACAAATTTATATTTTGTTTTAAATTATTTGAAATCTTTTTAGTTTTAAATCAAGTTGAAATATTTTCAAAACTTCTAAATATCTCTTAAACTTACGCGAATTTTTGCAAATTAATAATTGTATAATTGTTATTTATAAATACAAATTGAACAATTTTAGTTACAAATTAAATAACTTCAAATTACCTGCAGACACATGCAACCAGTAAACGTTGTTGAACGACCAAATAAAGCCCACTTTGGTGGAAAATTGTTTTTTACAGTTAGAAGTACTTTACGTTTTGGCCTATCGATAAATATTAGAGATATGTAAAGAAAGCAATTTTTTGC
Source organism: Belonocnema kinseyi (assembly GCF_010883055.1). Lineage (NCBI taxonomy): Eukaryota > Metazoa > Arthropoda > Insecta > Hymenoptera > Cynipidae > Belonocnema > Belonocnema kinseyi. Next base: position 67,317,430 of record NC_046658.1, read on the forward strand.
CCAAAAACGCGGTTAAAGTAAAGGTGGTTGCTGAGAAATAATTATGACCACTGCGTTAAGCTCATTTTGTTTTTTCTTCCTCTTATTATGCGAAATAATGATGAGAATTAAACTCGTATTTTATGTCTCATATGATTTTTTGATGCTTGAAGATCATTTTCAAAGTTTTTAAGTTTTTTTAAGTTTGCAATAACTTTCTTAATTTTTCGTGTAAACATATAAAATTTTTCGGTAAATATTAAAACATTTTGGGTAGGTTTAAGGTACTTTTTAAGAATTCAATTTCCTAAGCTAGAAACCACACGTCTATAGCTTATTCTCTAAGTTTCCATCCTAAGTCAAAGTTGCTATGAGAGGCTACTTCTTTTTTTAGGACAACACTGTATATAACCACTTTTTCACTAATTGTATTAACTTTTTTAGTAACTTTATACGTTATAATTCATCGAAAAGCATTCTTTTTAAATAAGTGAAAATTTTATTTGAATTCTAAGTAAAAGAAAATCTAAATTTATTTAAATTTTATACTGCTTTTGTTTGAAAATTGAATCATTTTTATTTGAATTGTTGCAACTCAAATTGAACATAGATTTTGGTGTACTTTGGACGATCGGCGATTTCTTGTGTGACAATATTCTCTTGAAATACAGGTATATAATATCGCGGATTTTTCTTAACTTTTCCAGATAGTTATCAAGAGCAAGGAAATAATTGCCTGAGGTAAAAAATAATTTTTGAAACAGTATATTATTATTCATCACAATATTCTCTTAGAATAATGATAGAAATTACGTACAGGGGGATCAAAAATGTCAGGAAAGAGTTACGTATTTTTGGAACAACCTCTTAGTACAAGTTAGGAAACAGTTTTTAAAAGGGTATACATTATTCCAATTTAGAAAATAGAATTGTTTGAACCATTTAATACTCTCTTTAACTATCTTCTCTTATGGTAATGCTAGAAAGTTGCGTTTTATTCTGAAATTATTAACTTCGCTTTTTCTTTTTAGTTATGAACAAATAATAAATAAGCATTAGACAAAATCATTATTTAAATATTTTCTTTTTCCTGTGAATTTGTTTTTCCGAAACAAACCCAGATTTTTGAAAAACTCTTCCAACTTTCTACATGGATCGTATTAAGGGCATGTGACACAGCTAAATACCTATATAACCGACCTCACGTTATCAGTTCACTGAATGTTTTTTTGAACCTAAGAACTTTTTTTGTAAATAAAATATCGAGCTGAAACTTTGGAAAATGTATTAGAGTACAATAAAGTACGTTTAGGTACTGCATTTTGGCAGGAATTTCATTGAAAATTATTTCATTTTTTTTCTGAACCTCGACATTTTTTGAACGTTCGAACTTTTTTTATACATAAAATAACGGTCTCAAACTTTGAAAAATGCAAGAGCCAAAAGAAAACTACGTTTAAGTACAAAGCTTAATAATAAAAGATGTTAAAAAAATATTTCAACTATCAATTCCATCGGCATCAGCCGGTAACGTTGTACACGAAAATACGAACCCTCGTACTAAAGCCTCGTCTAGTGGCCGCCAGAGTTCGTATTTTCGTGTACAACATGGACATAGGAAACACGGGACTAGGGCGACTAGGCAAGCCATCCTAACTTTGGCGAGCGGCGTTGAATCCACGGGAGGTGGGAGAATTCCATGAGTGGGAAGAGCCGCTATCTTACGATGCGCCATTTGATTATGCACACGAGCATTTTTGCCGACAAACTGTGCATGAAAATATAAACATGTGGGCGCTGCCATGTTTGTCGCGGGACATCAAACGATGGCGGACCACCCCCTTCATTGCATCACCCCCGCAATGGCATGCTTAGTCCCTTGTTTCCTATGTCCATGGTGTACAACGTTACCGGCTGATGCCGACGGAATTGATAGTTGAAATCTTTTTTTTATATCTTTTATTATTAAGCTTTGTACTTAAACGTAGTTTTCTTTCGGCTCTTGCATTTTTCAAAGTTTGAGACTGATATTTTATGTATAAAAAAAGTTCGAACGTTCAAAAAATGACGAGGTTCAGAAAAAAAATGAAATAATTTTCAGTGAAGTTCCTACCAAAATGCTGTACCTAAACGTATTTTATTGCACTCTAATACATTTTCCAAAGTTTCAGCTCGATATTTTATTTACAAAAAAAGTTCTTAGGTTCAACAAATTATTCAGTGAACTGATAAAGTGAGGTCTGTAATATAGGTATTTGGCTGTGTCACATGCCCTGTATTATTATTTTCTCATTCTATCCGAAAAGTTAAAAAATTCTAAAAAACTGCAACAACTATACAGGGACCCTTGTACAAAATTATTGGCAGACTTGCGTCCGTTTAGGTAATTGTCTAGGCCGTCTAAAGTAGACGGTAGTTTCAGGCCTTAATCGGCTGCTGTCAAAACATTGTCGAAGTATCAAACCCAAGTTTGTTTTTGCACATTTCCAAAAATATCCAGGATTTTTTAAAATACCAAAAATGAAAAATGATCATTAAAAGAAATTAGTTTTTTTCCTCATTATATAGTCAGTCTTTTGGGGCCCTAATCGGGCACTGACTAAGTCTACATACCAATAAGATTTTTATAGTGTCTCATTAAAATTTTTATTGCACATTTCCAAAAATATCCAGGGAGTTTAAAAGTACAAAAAGTGCACAATTTTCATTAAAAACAAAGACTTTTTTCTCGTCGTCTAGACAGTATTTGTAACCATTTTTAACGTCAACCATCTAACATAGATTTCCACAAGACCGACTGACTATAGCGCTTAATTAGTTTTACCATACCAGCACTTGATTAGCTTCTACAGAATAGCGCTCGCCCATACAAAAACGATTTACTTTTACTCAGCGCTATAATTGATCATTTTGACAGTACCACATGAGCGGTCAAGTCGGTCTATCCTTGCCCCGAATAGTTCCCCAATAATGTCCTACACAGGGATTTACTCATTAATCACACGTCATGTTAAAAAATATCTTATTGGTCTAAGCTGTCGTTTATTTCATTTTTGCCTTAATTTTTAATATTCACATGGAAAAAACTTTTTGGTCCGTATAGTTTTTTATGGATTTATGATACATTTGACAGTTTTTGGCCCACATGCGTTTATCTGCAGACTCTTAAGAATCCATATTATGTAATTATCATGGAAAAGTGTGTACAATAAGTTTTGAACTCATAGACAAACTTCTTTGTAATAAAACTTTTACTGAAAAAAGATATACACTCGTCGCTCCACTGGGAATCGAACCACAGAACTTCCGATTGCCGGTCGGGTGCTACGAGAGGTCGAAGGAAAAATCATTTTCCAGAAATACAGGTTATATCAAGCCAGGTGTTACATTTTATAATACAAGTAATTTAAAAAATAAAAAGATGATATTCATTTGACACACTTCAGACGAAAGAAAATAATCTGGATGTTGTTGAAGATCCTTTATTGTTTGTCGACGTTTCGAGCAAAAGTTTTCTCAACAGGACAGTCAATTATTAAAAAGTTTAATTCAAGTCAAAGGTTTATAAAAATCTCATCTCATTCTCTTTCTCTTTTTCTCGTGAGTCTAATTATTGAGATCCCCCTGCCCTATAATATTACGTCACGTTCTTTTGATCCTCCCCCTTCACATTTTTTAAAATAATTATAAAATACTTTTCGGAATCTTCTCAAATATGATAATCAAACGTTACACGAACATAATCCAAAATATAAACCTGATTATTAACACTTTTTTATTTTTCTCGAAGAACAGATCAAACAGCTAGGATATATATGGACTTAATACTTTTCAGGTTGCTAATTAAAAACAAGAAAACCCTCCGTGACATCACGCGCAGTTTGATTCGTCCCCCCATATGTCACGATTTGTCACTCTTAACAAGAACCCCCGCCCCCCTCCTTTCCCCTCAGTGCATGACATCATAAGTGAACGCTGCCTAAAGGATATTTATTTAATTTCTTATCTTTTATATTTATTATCATGAAATCAGTTACGTTGATTGATTTTAATTATCAACAATTAAACTGAAGTGATCTCAATAATTAGACTCACGCGAAAAAGAGAATGAGATAAGATTTTTATAAACCTTTGACTTGAATGAAACTTTTTAATAATTGACTGTCCTATTGAGGAGAATATTTTTACTCGAAACGTTGACAAACAAGTAAGGATCTTCAACAGCATCCAGATTCTTTTCTTTGGGCTGAAGTATGCCAAATGAACATCATCTATGGTATTTATTTTATAAATTATTATATTACGCAGAAAAATAACATTGCTCAACTAACATCTTATTACAAGACAAAATATGATACGAGTAATTTAAAGGAATATTTTTTTTCACCACCATGTAAATAGAAATAAATATATCAATCAAGTTAGCTCTTCAAATAACAGAAAATACTTAACGTCATTACAGAATAGATGGGAAATCATTTTTTTTTTAATTGTGAAATAAATTTCGTCTGAAAAAATATCTACTCTCAATGCTCCACTGGGAAAAGAACCACAGAACATCCGATTGCCGGTCGCTTGCTTTCCCATTAAGCTATTAGAGAGATTGAAAAAAGAATCTTTTAAAAAAAATGCACACTATCTCAAGCCGGGTGTTACATTTAATAATACTAGTAATTATATATTATATTATATTATATATTATATATTATATATTATATTATACCCAACTCAAGGTTTAGTTCCCAGGGGTTGCTTGCAAAAAGCCTTGGAAGTAAAGCGGGCGAATCGAAACGCAAACAGTTAAGGCCGCCTGGTCCGTTTACAAATGGAATGTATAATGTTGCACAATATACTCGATTGTCACTCGCGCAGTGCGGTCTTTCCCAAGCGATATTCGCAACCGCTTTCGTCCTGCCCCCTCAGAAACTGCGTGGGCAAGCAGCTCTAGGAATAACTAAACCGAGGGTGACAAAAACGCGGTCCTCGTCTATTATAAATTCACTTCCATTGGGGCGACGACAGTTGATCTTTTTCAGAAAAATATTAATTTAAACTTTTTTTTTAATATATATTTTTAATCTAGTCTATAATGACGTTAAGTATTTTGTATTATTTGAAAAGTTAAATTGATCAAAAGGTTGATTTCTATTTTCACGGTGGTGAAAAAGATATCTAGAGTGATTGATGGTAACTATCTTTGATGATAATACAGATTCCGTCGTTTTCGTACTTTTAATGCCTGCTTTTCAACTGCATTTGTTCAAATATCATCAATATTGTACTTTAATTCAAAATCGTGGTTTCAAATCCTGATAAACTACTGTCATAAATTGTAATAGAAATTCTTTTTGAATTTGTTTCTAAAAACGGCTCTCAAAGCACCTGTGGCTTCGACGATTACATTCTCATTGCGATACTCACGCGTCGCGATCGACAATTAGGTTGTACAGACGGATACATAAATTGATTTAGACAGTGTGGGACCGCTGCTTTTTTTGTCGCAAAATGGTATACCTCCCGCAATTAAAAATAAATTTGAATCCTTTGGGAACGAAATATCTCTGATATAAGTCTAAGATTTCGCCAAGTTCCATGGAAATCAAACGACGACTTGCAGATTCCTTTTTTTCAAAACTTCATTATTATTAATCTAGAACTTTTTAAATTTGCGTCTAATTGAAAAATTTAATTTGATAGTTACAAAATATGTTTGATATCTAGTAAGAATTTCGATCAGAACTCCTTAATCTATTAAAAAAATGAGTGTTTTTTTTCTATTTTTTTCAAAATTTTCAAAAGGTTGAAAAGCATATAACTTTATTATTATCATGGAGTTTAAAAATGTCATTAGTTAATTCGCAAATATTTTTTTCAGGTACCATACAAACTTTGACATCAATTTCTCAAATTTAAGAAAAAATTTTGGTTCGAGTTTTGGTTTCAAATCTTGAAAATGATCTAAAGTTTTTTAATTTGATCAGAAATATTCGATTAAACAGCTTGAATTTAATGTTGGGACCCACAAAAAGTCTATCAAAGGCTGATCCGTTTTCTCCAATAGATCAAAAATTAGCGTGGCTACCATATTTAAGTAACCAAACATACAGACAGATATCGAAAAAAGTGTATGATTATCGGAATCTGCAAGAACTGAAAGGTAAAGAACCATTAAAAACTAGAAATTGAAAATTTGGATGAGTTTATTACATTCTCAGTAAACTCTTTTAGAAATAATCAATTGAGATCGATAAGAAACAATGTAACTAATATCTCAATCATTCCGAATCGTGTTTCTTAATTGTGCCAAAACGGTTGACAATGATTAAGAATTTTGCATTTACAATTGTTTCCAATTGGGTACTTCGAATTTGGCATGTGATGGCAGGATTTTTGTGTGGCAAGAATTATTTAAAAACAGTTATTCACTTTTTTGGAAGAATATCAATTTTAAACATTGTATATTAAGTTAATAAAAATTGTATAGATAATTTTTACCAGACGAAATGGGTGCTACGATAAAACTTGTGCTAAACGTGTGCTTATACATTAAAAATATAAAATCAGATATGCGATAAAAATAAAAAAAAGTTGATTTTATATTAGTGAAAGCAGTAAAATTCTTTTGTTTTTTTAGTATTATGCGCTCTTGGATTAGTTATTGTAGTGGTCATTTTAAAAAGACTTATAGGTTTTAAAAACGGTTGAGATTACAAAAAAATTGAACGAATATTTTAAAAATTATCTTGAAAATGTTTAATAATTTTAGATTTTAAAAATAAGACAAATCACAAATAAAAATGTTCAATCATTTTAAAGATTAAAGACTTTTAGAGCCTTCAAAATGCAATTACAATTTAAAATTACAAGCGTTTTTAACTGAACAATTTGTAATTGAATGCATTAAAAATTTTGTAATTGTAGATCAATGTATTGAAAATTATTTGGCTTTAAATTTAAATTGTTAAAAAATTAACCATTCAAATTGAAACCTTTGAAAAATAATGGTATAGTATCAAATCACAATAAAATATAAAATGCAAACATTAATACTAAAACAATTTCTAGCTGAAAACCAAAACTGAAAATGATTATAAAAGGAATAATTTAAAATTAAAACTTTGATCACTGAATATTCTCAAATTGACAATATTTTATTGAAAATATTTGACAATGTCAGATTTAAGTTTCATAAATAAGTAGTTGAAGAATTTAAAAACTTAAAGCTGTTTAAAGTCTATAAAATCCAATAATTTTACATTGCAAGCGTTTTAAATTGAACAATTTTCAATTAAAAGCGTTAAAAATTGAATAATTTTTAATCAATATATTGAAAATTATTTGTCTTTAGATTTAAATTGTTACAAAATTAATAATTCAAATTTAAACTTTTCAAAAAGAAGGGTATAGTACAAAATGATGATAAAAACTTAAATGCAGACATTAAAAATAACTACTGAATACCCAACACTGAAAACCATTATGAAGTAAATAATTTGAAATTAAAACTGTGACCATTGCATATTCTTCAATCGATAATTTAAAACTTAAAGTATTTATTAATTTCAAATTGAAAACATTGAACGAATATTTCAAGAACGTGAAACTTATTCAGAAAGCATTTCAAACTCAATTTCAAAAAAATTTTTAATTTAAAATCCAACTCCTATTCTTTGAAATGCTAAAATGTAGAAAAACGTCCATACTGTTACATGAAAGTTTACGAATATATGATTGTAAGGTTAGGCATAAGCAAAGCAAATTATTTTAAATGTTAAAAATTGAATATTTAAAACTAGAAACTTTAAAAAATTTCAAATCAAACTTATTCAAACATTCATCATTCTTATATTGCAAGAAACTTAAAATTATTGGATAAGTTTTTCTACTACAAATTTTAAAAAATTCAATGAGTTACCTACAATTTATTTAGCCCGAGTTTTAAAATATTAGCGCCATCCTAGGTTCTATAACGATTCCAATCGTTTTTAATTGGGTATCTATTATTCTGAGTAAGAAGTTAATATTGGCACTACATTATTTTGATATGAATATAGGAATGATATGAATATAAAAAGAAGTAAATCAAAATTTCACAACAATATAACCACTAAATTAAACTACTACTACCTACTTGATAATCACACTATATCACTGACACATCCGTGAAACGGCATGGTTTCTGTATGTTGTCATAACCCCAGTTACTATCGATTTTTCATTCGGTATACCGCCTGAACAAACATTCTAATTTTTGTTCTTAAAATTTTTGTTAAATTATTAAAAATTTAATTTCTAACCAATAAAAGAGTGCGCGTCATGTGTGTTACAAACGAAAACTGCAGAGGGCGCATTGCATGCAAGTGCATTTACTCAATTCAATACGATTGAATGCGATTGAGAACAATTGACACAGCAAGCAACAATTTAAACCGATACAACTGTTGATCACTCTTAATCGTCGTAAATCGTTTCCAATCGATTATTTTTAGAAGGGATGAGAATGTGAAAAAGGTTATGTATCATTTCTCCAACTCTCACCTGTCCCCTTCGTAACATGGCCATAAAAGCTTCTCTTAAACCCTCCCTGCGCAAAAACGATACGTAATATATGGACGACCCCTTCGTTGAAAACGACCAAGAGATTCTTCAAATATCTTTGTCAATATATTATAGCTGTTTGAAGCATGTGGATGAGGTGATTAGGTAGGAGAAAGATATTTAAATTAGGGGTACAAGAGGTTAAATATTAAATTTCAAACATACTTGAAATGTATACAAAGTATAAATAACGACCGTATGAATCCAGGGATACTGGAAAGGGCGGCTAGGGTCGCCGAAATTCGGTAAGCGCAGAGCAAATATTTGGGGAGTGCCTATAGACAGTTCGATAAATAAAAGTTTTAATGTATTTATAGTCGTTTTTACTTATCCTTGCGGGGGTTATATTGGTCTTTCAAATTAAGTAGATTCATTTTTTTATTGACGTTCTAATTGGCTTCAAGACCTAGAAATAAATGTTTTATTTGCTAAGTCAACAGACGCTTCAACCCGGGTAGGGGTCTTCAAATTGGGTCGCAACTTCTGTTGATTTGTAAAATCAAGCAATTTATTTCTGGTTCCTAAAGCTAATTCCAACTTCAATCAACAAAAAGAATCTATTCACACTACATAAAATGCCATTCTATGAATTGCAGTATATGCCAGATGTACAAATCGATATTAAACATCTCTTAATTAACGAGTGAAGTGGGTAGTGCAAACCATCCTTTAGTAAATAATGATTTACATCAGATTATCTTAATTGACTAGAAAACTGGCAAAAAATATTGATTATCATTGTTAAACATAACTTTTTGGCAAGCTTACTACATAGTCTCACGAAATCTGAAATATTACAATACGCCTGTTGGGTAGATACGACAACCCCACCAATTTGGAACTATTGGGTAGAAATTTGAATTTCAATTCGATATTAACAAGAGATCTTATAGTAAATACTTAATTTTAGACCTCAGAATAATATTTTTGATTAAAATTATTTTATATTTATTGTTCTTTTTCGTTAAAATTTCTGTAGTAATTTTCAGACACCTAATAATTCGCGTGTTAGGTGGCGTTGCTGTCAAAGTCGAAGAGGTGTACCCTGCAGATGATCAAAAATTTGCGCAAAATTTCACTGTCAAAATTCGCATTCCCTGCGATGGTTTCGCATTTGCTTCAATTAAGTTAAAGATAGTTTTAGGAAGTCACTAGGAAAATATATCATTTTTAGGACTAAGGTATGCACAAATATAGCGCTCTTCTGTCATAACGAGGTAGGTTAAATGGTATGAAGGTTGAAAATCTGGCACCGAGCGTACTAGAGATCATCAAGGGAGAGTTGAGATACGGGTTATTCAAAATCTGATTTGCGCCGCTGTACCGGAACTAGTTAAACTTTTATGGGTTTTGATTGGCATGAGTTTGCACTATCATCAAATCACAATTTTAATTTTAAGAGGATTAAATACATAATAGAGACAACGCTTAAACAAGAACATTATTAATTATTACAAAGGTTAGATATTAAGGTTAGGGGAGAATAATATTCACTTTGAAATACATATACTTCAAAATTTTCATAAACAAAAGAATTGATAAAAAAATAAAACTGTTCAAACTTTTCGCGCCCTATGAAAATATCAAAGTTCCGGTACAGCGGGGACTATTGGAGGGGGAAACATGTCTCAACTCTCTCTAGAGGATATCTAAACCGTACTAATGTCACTGAATATCACAGATGAGAAAATGTAAAAGATAATAATATTTTTAGCTGTTATTTACTCAATCAACTTATTTTAATTTGAGGACACCAATGATAAATATTAATTATCAAGAAATGAATATTTTATCAAGCAATACCAGAAACGATTATCTAATGAAGGATATAAACGAGTAAAAATCATATGCTTTATAAGGTTTCATAATAACGCTTAACATAGCTAGTTGACTATAGCTTTCTGATATTTTTGTCTATATAAATAGTCAATTGAATATGTATGTAAGCTTTATTCAAATAAGAAAATCTTTCTTTCATTTTGCAAACTGATACAGTTCAATCATATCGAACTTATACATTTCAATGAAATATGTTGGATTCTCTCGCAATAAATCAAATCGGATATCATTCTACAATTCAGGAGTTTTATGATAAAATTTTTTTTTGAAAAATCACTTGTCCCGATAACCTCTTTAAAATTTTAATATCGTAATTTAACTTTGGTTTTAAAATTTATAGCCATGAAAGAACTCAAGATCCAACTTAGCAAAGTACTTTTATTTTCTTGAACCTTCGCTACCGCCAACAGTGGTAAGTAGTAATCATTTCTGAGGAAATGTGGATAAGAGCTTTATAACTTTATGATCACTTTTTATTACTTTTGTGAAAAGACACTCTGAACATTTTACAAACGATATTCTTAAGATATACAATAAAATTCAAGGTAGAAAAAAATTCTAATGAGTAATATCCTGCTGGTGCTGATATACACTCTTTCAAAAATTAAAAACATAACAATGTAGAGAATTCAGGAACCCTAATATTTTTGTTTCAAAAGAACTCATAAAAGAAAATCATTTGGGTCACTGCCCGGTAAGAAGCCTTGCATTGAAAGGTATTAGAAAATTTCAATCCCTAAGAATGCCGTTTCTGTCCTTAGTTTTTTAATTCTCATTAGGCGGCGAAAATTATAAGATTTCAATCCTTTTTAAAGCCGATCGGAACTGTCAGACGTAACCTCGAATAAATTAAAAACACAATTTTCGTTTGAAGCATTAGAACGCGCTCTAAAAGCATGAAATTTGCCAAATCTAGTAGGATTGTATGTTAGAACACATTTCATTATCGTCAAATGTTCGCTTTGTTCAAATATTATCAATTGAAAAAATATAAAATCGCGCGCGCGGCTCGCTTCGCTCGCAAGTTTGAGCGTGCCTAGGGCGCGCGACTATTGGTTCTCGCGCTTCGCGCTCGACGATGTATTCATCTCGCGTTTCGCGCTCGATGCTTCATTTGTCTCGCCCTTTGCGCTCGGTCTTTGTATTTACCCCACATTTGTGCACAGACCTATTAAGGTTAACGAACCAAGCATCGACAACTGTAATTTGGTGATTGTGAATTCTCCTTTGTTAAAGCTTCTTCGGCTTTAACGAACACATTCTCATCACGTATCTCGTGCTTCGCACTCGATTTTGTCCAAAATGTTAACTTTTCTATATTATGTTTTAACACTTCTGTATCAAACTTATAACACATTTATTCAAATTATTTAGCGATAGACAGTTTTCTCATAAAACCAATGCCTTCTCATTATGATGAGAATGTAATAATACATCATTTTTGTGCGACAAAAATTTGAATTTTCGATTTTTTAACAAAATTCAAAACGTTGCTATGATAATCGTGTAGGTCTTTAAAAACTAATATTTTTCTTTTGTTGACTTCTTTTTCATGAGGTGCGTTAAATGACATAGAATAGTCATTTTCTTTTTTATTAGTATTATTATTTATCTTAATTTTGGAAACGCTATAACTCTGGTAATTTTGTTGTTATCAAAAAAAAGTTATCAAGATAAATTGTTCATATTTTTGTGCAATATAAACAGCACTATATTAAAATTTCAAATCTTAAAAAAGTGATTTTAAAAATTTTGAAAATGCTCCAAATTATTGCATTTTTATTTAAAATAGCTGGCTAACGAAATTAGCAAACGAAATAACGAAATTTAAATAGCTGGATAACGACAGACAGACGTCATCGTAATACCGGTTTCTTTGGGAATTAGGGATTCTCGAAAACTGAAAATTTCAAGAAATCCGCGATAGTCAGTTTTCTCATAAAACAATACCTTCTTATTATGATGAGAATGTAATAATTCAGTATTTTTTGTGCGATTAAAAGATGAATTTTCTATTTTTTTTTAAATTATAAAACCTGTTATCCTTGTTAACCTTGTAAGTTTTTCAAAAAGTAACGCTTTCCTTTTCTTGCCTTTTTTTATATCGTGCGTTGATTGGTTTAGAATTTTCATTTTCATTTTGTATTTTGAAAAAGCCATAACTGTGATAATTTTCTTGTTATCAGAAAAATCCATCAAGATAAATTGTTAACATTTTCGTGTGCTATGTACATAGAATTTTAAAATCTTTGGCCCCTAAACCTGTGTGCCAAAGCTCAGTTCGATTCAATTAGCCGGTCCAAAGACATCCAGTATACATACGACGACAGACATATACCAACCTGAAAACTTCTTGTTCCTTCTGAGGAAATCTCAAAACGTCGGTATTTGATGGAATCCGCGAAAGTCATTTTTCGTATTAAACCAATACCTTCTCATTATGGTGTGAATGTAAAAAGCGCGTGCCCTATCAAAAAAATGTGAAAATCAAATTTTTAGATCTTACTTAGGGAAACCATTTTTTATCACACATTTTACTGTACGGAGTACCGTATTCCACACATTTAGTTTGTTTATTTTTCGTAACTTGTGTCGAAAAGTGATTCATTATGAATTTGTAGTTTTTTTCCAGTGCGTGTAATTCGAGCTTTTTCATTTTTTTCGTATCTTTCATAGTTTAACCAAAAAATGAAATTTGTGGATTTTTTATTTTTTTGTTACGATCAAATTTGGAATTTTCAACTTTTCGACCAAATTAAAAAAATTGTTATCATGATCTTGTAGAGATTTCGAAAAGCAACGTTTTTCTTCTCTTGACTTTTTATCGTATCATGCGTTGTTTGGCTTAAGATGTTCATTTTAATTTTGAAAATGCTCTAAATCTGGTAATTTTTGATTTTTCAAAAAAAGTCATTAGGATAAATTGCTCAACCTTTTGAATACTATAAATAACCGTACAGAGAATTTTGGAATGTGTAAAAAAGTGGTCTAAAAAATATTCAAAATGTGCCCACTTTTTGAATTTTTATCCAAAATGGCTGCCTAACGAACTTGACCTTTAGTTTAGGACACTAAACGAGTGTGCCAAAGGGCAATCTAATAGATTAATTTTTTCGAAAGTTATCGTATTCACAGATAGACATACAGGCATATAGAGAGACATGCAGACAGACACATTCGTAAAAACCTGCTTTTCGGTTTCAGAGGGCCTCAAAACGTTAACATTTGACAAAAACTGGGGGGGGGGGCAAATTTTACACAAATCTCTCTGGTGAGAATGTAAAAATTGAAAAAATTATTTTTCACCAAAACCTTCTGTGTGGAAATTGATCCTGACATCGTAAAATGACCGACGCTATGTTTTAAAAAGCTTTTTGCCTGATTATTATTCGAAAAACAGTAAATAAATATAGCAAAATTTGCTAAATTAAAAGGGATTAAAATTTGTCTAATTCTAGGTTGCTTTGTGGTATTCAGCAAAATATTTTCAGCGCTTGGTACAGAAAGGGATTCAATTTGAGAGCTAACTTCAACTGCCGTGGATATTCAAAACCGGAGGAGAAAAACGGGATCCGGAAGTATTCAATATTTCTCACGTTACCACTGAATGAATGACATTTTTCAATACTTTTTAATGCAAGCCTTTTTACCGAGTGATGACCCAAGTGATCCTTATAAGTATCTTTTCCGCTAAGGAGCAGTTTCGGGGGAGGGGAGCGCTATGCTTAAAATTAGGGGGGAAATAGGGCCTACCTGACTGGTACAGTGGCGTCTTTAATTTGACCTTGGCTTCCGAGTGACGTTCGTCAGTGGCGTAGCCAGGATTTCATAAATGGAAGGGTTTGAAAGGCTCTATAGAAAGTACTTTACTACTTACAGGAAAAAATTAGGATTCTTTAAGATATAAAATTTATAAATGTCCTATTCATCATCCTTGCGGAGAAGATTATTTTTAAATCATTAAAATTCTACATTATTTCGCACATCCATTAAACGTTCACAACATATTATCAATTACCTACTGAGTAAAACCATATTAGAGTCATTCGGTTCTATACAAGGTGTCCCTGGAGTATTGTCGTTCCTCGTAATGTTGGATAGAAAATAAAATTGAAATCGAAAAGTCCCAAAACATTTTTAGGTCCTTTACGTATCTTGGGTACTACAGGGCATTGGAATTACACCAAACTCTCACTTTTAGTCACCCCGTTCTCGGCCTTCCTAGAACTAATGTTTCACACAGTTTCTCAGAGGAATAGGGCAAGCGGCCCTAACTGTTTACGTTTCTGTCCCCCCGAAATCAGTCTGAGGCCATTTGAAGCCAACCACCGACACTTGACTGAAAGCGAGAGTTTGGTATGATATATATATATATATATATATACGTTGAAGATAATCATATTCTTTAAATAATAAACTTTGCATTTTTACACCACAATTTTTATAAATCAATTTAGAAAATTTTTTTAACGCGCATCATAATAATTAATGACCTTATAGGTAGAAATACACATGTAATAAGCTTGTTGCCACTCTGTAAACTCTCCCCTGAAAATCTTGGTCAAGTCTCCCCAATATTAGTTCATGCGTTCAATGTCATACAAATTTTAGTAATAAATGTTTCATTATTCCGACTTATACAAAATTATTACACTACTTTGTATAAAATAACGCGATATATGATTTCTGCACAAATTTTAATTACAAGAGTAGGTAAATCCTTACAAACTTGGGAAAAAATTAAATTATTGAACGCAAATTTCTGCCTATTGTCGAATCTCGGGCTTAGTTAAGTCTTCCACTTTCCCCTGGACTTTTCACATTAAAGTTTATGAAAAACATATTTTCTTTAAAATTAAAATAATGATTATTATATTTCAAATTACATTGAAATTAATGAAATTTTGTATTAAAAATAACACTTTCAACAAATAAATACTTGAAAATTAATCATGTGGGGTGCAGGTGTTGTAAAAAATATGGTTTATGGTGGTAGATGGAGGGTAAAGGTGCTGTAACTGTTTTACAGAAAAATAGTCAAAAGTTTAAGAAATGGGACAAATTTATTTATTTCCGAACTGAAAATTCTTTATTTGTTAAAAAGTCGCCTTTCTGGTTTGAAAATTCATAATTTTAGTTAAAAATTGACCTCTTTGGTTAACAGATTTACTATTTTTTTGAAAATTCTTTTTTTTCGGAATTTCAACAATTACATTGTTGGTAGAAAATTAATTTTTTTAATCAAAGTGTGATCTTTTTTAGTGAAAAATCTAACTAATTGTTGAAACATTTAGGAATTTTGTTCAAAATTCATCTTTTTTAGTGGAAAATTAATCTTCTTGTTTGAACATTCATCTCACTGATTTAGGATTCAACCATTTTTTTCAAAATTAATTTATTGTAGTGAAAATTTAACTTTCCATTTTTGGTTAGAAATTTATTGATATTTTTAATTACAATCTGTTTTGGTAGAGAACTCATCTTTTTTTTTCATTATACATCTTTAAGTTGAAAATTATTTTTTGAACTAAAAACTGAACGATCCCATTTTTCGTTGAATATTATGTTAATAATTGAAGCTTCATCTGTTTCGGTTTAAAACGAACCTTTTTGATTGAAAATTCAAGTATTTTCTTCAAATTTCTATTTTTTTAAATTGATTTCTATGATGGTAAAATCTACTTATATTACTTTTGGTTAAAAAATGATAGTTTTTCGATAAAAATCATATATTTGTTTGAAACTTTCTAGATTTTGTAGAAAATTCGAAATTTTTGGTAGAAAAGTAATATTCTTGATTGAAAATTAATATTCTTCATTAAGAATTCAGTTATTTAACAAAAATTCCTTTTCAGTTTGTCAAAACCCAATTTATTTAAAAGAAATTTCGATTCTACTATTTTTGGTTTAAAATCAATTTTTTGAAAATTCTTCATTTTTGGTAGAAAAATAAACTTCTTAATTGGAATTTCATCTTTTTTTGGGAATTCTATTATTTTGTTAAAAATTCCTTTTTTGATGAAAAATTTATTTATTTAAGAAAAAAGTCGATTATACCATTTTTTATGGAAAAATGATATTTAAAAAAAATTGTTTTTTTGTTGTTGTTGTTAAAAATGTATTTTTTTAAAACCGTCTTTTTAAGGTAGGAAATTAATCTTCGCGGTTGAAAATTCATCTCCTTTTTTGAGGTTTCAATTATTTTTTTGAAAATTCCTTCATAGCTAGTCAAAAATTAATTTATGTAAAATAAAATTGGATTATATAATTTTTGGTAGAGAATGGATATTTGAAATTAAAAATTGATCTTTTTTAGTTGAAAATTCAACCATTTGTTTGAAAATGCACATATTTTGATGAAAATTCGTGTTTTTGGTAGGAAATTAGTCTTCTTGGTTGAAAATTGATCTTTGTGATTAAGAACAAAACTATTAAGTTGCACATTCCTTTTTTTTTGTTAAAAGTTAAATCCTTTAACTAAAAATTTAACTATCCCACTTTTGGTGAAAAATTGAAATTTTGAATTACAAATTGATATTTTTTTGTTGATAATTCAGTTATTTGCTTCAAACATCGTCTTTTTACATTCTCATCATTTATGATTGAGAAAGTATTAGAATTGTAGGAAATTTGATGTCCCAGTTTTTCAACGGATCTCGACGTTTCGAGACCCCTTGAATCCGAAAATCATGTTTTTACGATGGCGTATGTCTGTATGTCTGTCCGTCCGGCCGTCCGTCCGTAAACGCGATAACTCTCGAAAAATTGAATGGATCAAATCCATCTTTGGCAAACTCTTTTAAGGTCCTTAAATAAAGGACGAGTTCGTTAACCAGCCATTTTTGATAAAAATTCAAAAAGTGAGTGCATTTTGAAAATTTTTGAGATCACTTTTTTTCTGTTTTTGAAAATTCTATGTGCGGATATTTATACTATTAAAGTGGACAAAAAATTCGTCCTAATGACTTTTTTCGATAAAAAAATTCTCAGAGTTGTAGGATTTTCAAAATTTTAAGCCAAACAACGCAAGAGATGCAAAAATGTCAAAGGAAGAAAGACATTGAATTTTAAAATCCATATAAGACTGTTATAACAAAATTTTGGATTTTCTTAGAAAATCAAAAATTCAAATTTTGATTGCCCCAAAAATAATGAAAAATAAAAAAATCCATTTTGTGGTCAACCTATGCAGAATGCGAAAAAAGACGAATTGGCAAAAATTGTTTTAATCGTGAAAAATAACATTGAAAATAAAAAAAAAATAAATAAAAAATTTCTGGAAGAGCGACTTAAGTTAAAAAAAAAATTATTTAACTAAAATTGTGCACCTAAAATATATCTAAAAATTTTTTATCTATTAATTTTTATAGGACACGTATTTTTGGTTTTAATCAAAAAAATGACATTGAAAATAAAAGTGCAAAATTTTTGGAAAATGACCAAAGGTACGAAAGCGAATTGATAAGACAAAAGTTTTTCGCCTAAAAACAGATGCAAATTTGTTATAATTTATTACATTCTTATCATTTATGATTAAGAAAGTATCAGAATTGCCTGAAACTTGACATTACAACATTCAAATTTTAAAGAAAACGACGAAAAGTACGAAAGAAAGTTAGATTTAAAAGAATCCTGCACAATTTCTCCTAATTATTTTTCAATAGGACTAATCATTTTCTTTTTATTTCTCGAAAGTAGTATGCAGCACGTCGAAAATTAAAATCTTAGGCCAACATACAACGCAAAATATGAGGAAAAGTTTTTGGAGGATTGTTTCTCGTTTATAACTAGTTTGCTAATCGAAATTAGTGTGAACAAATCAAAAATTTCAATATTACATCAAAAGAAGCTAGATACGTTGAAAGGTAAAAAAAAATTGTAGGATATCTGGTTTTATCTATAAAAAATAATATTAAAACGAAAATCCTGTTCTTAATATAACAACGCGAGATAGAGAAAAATGTCTCAAGCAAAGATTGTAGTTTTTTATAACATTCTCAACATTTATGATTGAGAAATTATTAAAATGGACAGAAATTTCACACCTCAGTTTTTCGACGGATCTCCAGGTTTTAAAACACCCTGAAATCTGAATACGAAAATCATGTTTTGGCGATTGTGCCTTTCTGTCTGTCCGTCCGTCCGACCGTAAACACGATAACTCTCGAAAAAATGAACGGATTAAATCCATCTTTGGCACACTTTTTAGGTCAAAAAAGAAAGGACAAGTTCATTAGCCAGCCAATTTTGATAAAAATTCAAAAAGTGAGTGAATTTCCAAAGTTTTTGAGACCACTTTTTTCTTAATTGAAAATTCTATGTACGGATATTTTAAAAAGAACAATTTATCCTAATGAATTTTTTCGATAAAAACAAAATTATCAGAGTTATAGCATATTCAACATTTTTTAAATCGACGAAAATCAAAATATTAAGCCAAAAACGCACGATATGAAAAAAAGTCAAAAGATTGAAAAAATTTCTTTCTGAAAGCCTTACAAGATTATCATAAAAATTTTTTGGATGTTTAAAAAAAATCTAAAATTTAAATTTTTAATTGCACAAAAAATAATGAAAAATAAAAAATTCCATTTTGTGGACAAACTATGTAGAATACGAAAAAAGATGAATGAACAAAAATTATTATGCCAAAAAAGATCCACAATTTCGTTAGGAACAACTTACATAAAAAATTGCTACAAAATTCTGTTATTTGTTTTAAAAAATTTCTTTAATTGAAGATTAACCTTTGTGATTGAAAATTAATCTACTGTTCTTATTTTAAATACTTTTTATAATATTGTTCTTAGATTGAAAATTAATTTAGTTAAAAATTCGATTATTTGTTTTTAAAAAACGTTAATAGAAAATTAATAGTTGTGATTGAAAATTCATCTTTTTTGTTAAAACTTTTACTATTCGGTGTCAAGCTTATCTGTTTTAATTAAAATTTGAAATAATCCGTAGAAAATTTAATTTTTTTTACTGAATATAAACTTTTATAAACTAAAAACTGAATTATTCTATTTTTGTTTAACATTTGATATTTTTTATTGAAACTTCATGTTTTTAATTTAAAATTATTTTATGGGTGAAAAATTAATCTGTTTTTTGTTATTCTTAACATAAATGTACAAATTCGATTTTTTTGTCTTAAATTAGAAAAAACGTATTGCATAATTTACTATAAAACAATTTTTAACGCTGAGAGATTCCGCTAAATAATGTATAGAACATGCCTGATTTTAAGTGAGTTCTATCTTATTTTAAATAATTTCTATATTATTGTTCTTAGATTGAAAATTAATTTTGTTGAAAATTCTATTATTTGTTAAAAAAGATTTTTTCAAATAGAAAATTAATCTTTGTGTTTGAAAATTCATCTTTTTGTTAAAACTTTCACTATTTGGTGTCAAATTCGCCTGTTTTGGTTAAAATTTTAAATAACCTGTAGAAAATTTCATTTTTTTTATTGAATATTAACTTTTATAAACTAAAAACTGAATTATTCTATTTTTGTTTAAAATTTGATATTTTTTATTGAAACTTGATCTTTTTTAGTTAAAAATGGAATTATTTGCTAGAAAATTCCTGTATTTTATTGAAAATTTGTGTTTTTTGTTACAAATATAAAACTTCTCCCTTGAAAATTCATCTTTTTGATTGAGAATTCAACTTTCTTGTTGTAAGTTCCTTTTTAGTTCGTCAATAACTAATTTCTTGCAGACCATTGGGTGATAATGAAAGCGCTCGTACATCCCTATAGTATGTATCTGTTGCTGGAGGTTTTCAAAATTGTGTTTTTATCAAATAAATATTGAGTATTTGGCAAAATTGTCGGCAGATATGAAATTCCGATACATCCATAAAACTGAACATAATTCATTCAATCTCACATTTCTTAAATCATATATTATTTAAAAGCATATAAAACATTGGAAGCCTTATTATTTCATGCAGCTGTTTTGTGGTGAACGTGAAGTGCAAGGAGTTTAATGGTACTTTTCTGATACTGAGTAACGTTAGTATAACATTGATGTATTTTTAGTTATAAGTTAATGTTTTAGTTATTATTCGTATTCAATATAAACATTAACATTAAGTATGATTCCTGTGAAGCATGGGATTTGTTATAAAATTTCATTGCTGATATAAAAAGCGGTAGCAAATCATTAAGATTTTGAGGTTAATATTGCATTTTGCAATTTGCTATTTTTTATTTTAATCCTGATTAAAATAGTTTCGGTTTTTTCACCAAAAATTTTACAAATTTGAATGAAATTTTCGTGAAAATTTTTGTATAAAAAATTTCACTAATTTTCAATGTATTACAAACATGGAGTATTTTTTTCGTATTAAGAAAAATGAGTGAAAGCTTAACTTACGTAAAGTTTTTGTAGTACATTTTCGTAACTTTTCATAGAAAAAAATAATATTTTATATATTTTTGTAGATATACGGATTATTTACATTAAAGTGGCAAAAATTATCTAATTCTGCGACCAGCAGTTCGCTCTTGTATTCTGAAATTAATTCCTAAACTCAAAATTTCAAAATGTTGTTATCGCATTTTACACCAGCAATGGACTTTGATAACAAAAATTATTACAAATTCCACGCTTCAAAGGAATATTGCTTAATGTTAGTGTTTATATTAATAACAAATGATAACTTAAACATTAACTTGTAATTAGAAATATACTAACCGTACCGATAGAAATCTCAGAGTATATGCTAAAGATTCTCAAGGCTCTGAGAAGCACTGAGAAATTATCCGCAGGCATACAGGTACACATATTGAATGGTCCAGATAGCTCGCTTAAATGCTTTGAAGACTTTAAAATGTCCTTTCCGAAATTGAAATAAAAATACGGCCATAAATAACAAGCAGAGAGGCTTAAATTGAAATAATAATTCGATTATAAATAACAAGCAGAGGCCCTGTATTGCGGCGGTACAGGTGGCAAGGTTGTGGTACAGCAAAAGCGTTGATTCTTATTATCGACTTTGAATTTCGATTCGATTATTATTCCCAAAAGTGATTCATAAACACTTGCGCATGCTTGAACTGTGCGACGCTTATTAGCTCTAGTTCGCGTACGTATTTAAAAATCATGTACAGACGCGCACCGCAGCCAATGAACGTCACTAAAATCCAAACAAGCGCAGATCAAGGCAGCTCCGTTGGGATCATTATTATTACACCATTAAGCCATTTCCCTTTCAGGGTAGGCGCGACTCACTCGGTAGGGGAAAGGAGTAGTGTGTGGAAAGGATAGAGAATTTTTAGATTGATCTAGAATTCTCGTGTTATTTAAGTAAATAACACGTTCGTTCCGCAACACTGCTCCGACCCAGGTTGCTGATCAACCTCTCTAGCAATCACCCCAATCGATGGGAACCTCACGAAGTCGTTATGTAAGGTTCCCCACGTGGGCCTATTAGTGGCCAAGGTCTTTTGTTTCAGGCGTCATTCTCTCTACTGACACTCTTTTTATTAACTATTTGCCGCCATACTTTCCTGTCCTGGAATACTTCTCTAGCTTCTTTTATGGCCATGCATTTTTTCATGCAGGCTCTCATGTTTCTGTGACTTCTTATGTCTCTTCTAACTAGGGTCTCATTCACACATTCTAACCATTCTTTCCGCGGTCTACCTCTGGGCACGCTGCCATTTACTTTGCCTTGATACACTTGTTTCGTTAGTCGTTCATTTGGCATTCTCTCAACATGTCAGAACCATCTTAACCGATTTCTTTCCCATGTGTCTACTAGCGTCTCTTCTGCTACTTACTTTGTCCATCAGAGTTTTCCCGCATATTATGCGCATGAATCTCATGTCAATTGCGTTAATTTTACTCTTATCTTTTTCTTGATAGGTCCATGTCTCGCTAACCTATCGTACAGTCGATACAAATATAGAATTATGTATTGCCATTTTAGCTTTATTTGATATATTTTTACTTCTGATAAGTGAACCTGCTCTACCAATAACCTTCTTACCCTCGTTTATGCGTCTATCTAATTCCTCATCTATCTTCCCATCCCTAGTAAATAAGCTACCAAGGTATACGAACTTATCAACTTGTTCAATTCTCTCATCATTTAATAAAATATTCATGCATAGTGTTTTCTCACTATTTCCTTCGAACACCATAGTTTTTGTTTTATTTGCGTTAATTTTAAGGCCCATGCTCTTCATGCTTGCATCTAGTTTATTCAACATTCTTTGTAGGTCTTCGATAGACTCTGCCGTAACAACCTTATCATCTGCGAACGCTAACCTACGTACCCTTACTGTTTGGAGATCCACACCCTCTTTGTCGAAGAGAGCCATTCTTAAACACTTGTCCATAAATAATATAAATAACCATGAAGACATAACGCATCCTTGTCTAACTTCTTGAATAATATCGAAACAGTCACTCAGTTTCCTATTCACTTTTACACTCGCTTTGCTATCTGTATATATTGTTTTTATAGCTTGTAGGATCCATCCATTAACTCCATACTCTTTCGGGACTTCCCAAAGTTTAATTCTATCTACCTTGTCAAAAGCTTTTTCTAGGTCAACAAATGCACAGAAAACTTTTTCTCCTACTCTCAAACTTTTTTCTGTTATTTGCCTTAAGCTAAATATTTGATCCGTACATGATCTTCCTGGCATAAACCCACTTTGGACTTCCAAAATATTTGCTTCTGTTATTTTCATTACCCTACGAATAAGTATTTTTGAATATGTTTAACTTACGGTGCTTAATAAGCTAATCCCTCTGTAATTATTGCAGTTGCTTTTATCTGCCTTTCTCTTGTATATTGGTACGATAATCGCTTTTTTCCAATCGTCTGGGACGTCTCCCATCTCGAAACATAAATTTATCAATTCGCACAGTCTATGTGGTATGCACGCGCCACCGCGTTTAAGCATTTCAGCGTTAATACCGTCTACCCCGGCAGCATTACCGTTTTTCAAGTTCTTAATCATATCCCTAACCTCAGTGACACACACTTTCTCAATTGAGTTTTCCATCGCATCGTGTTCAACATCGCAGTTGTGGTGTCGTATAGCTTCATCTCCGAATTGTCTTCTAAAATAGTCTCTGAAAGCCTCTAATATTCCGTCTGCATAATATACCATTTCCCGCCTACTATTTCTCATGTTGAAAATTCTGTACTTTTGCTTCCCTTCATTTTTTTATAAAGTAGTTTCTTGCTTCCTTCAAAGTCGTTTTGTATTTTCATCTCTTCTTCTGCTCTAATTGTATCTTTACGTCCCTTAACTAATCGTTTGAGTATCCTGTTTTCGCGTCTATAATATTTTCTACGTCTATTTCTTTCCTCATTACTAAAACCAACTTCCAAAAAACACGTGTAACATTCCATTACTGTCTAACTCACGCATACCTCTGTCCAAAGATATTTTTGCTCTGTCGCACGCGTGTAGCTATCAAAGAACGAGCAATCGTGACCATTTTTTCGATATTTTCCCATGCTGTCTAACCCACTGACGCCTCGTGTCGCACGCATATAGCAATGCAATCGAGTATTGTGACAATCGAAATCGACAATATCGTTTAGAGATTTTATATTAAGGATATATAATACAATATAATTATCAATTCTTTTGGAAATACTTTGCAAATGTAAATCATTCGTACAGCAAAATTTATCTCTTTGATTCAATAAAATTTCGTTGTTAACATACATACTAAGACAAAATTCATGCATCAGCAAGAAAATCGAAAATTTTTCAAATTCTGAAATTGTTAACATTTTCAAAATGTTTATTAACCTGACGCGAATTTTGAATCAATTTGAACCACTACATTGTTTATAAGTTTTTTGTCATTATGTTCTTCTCGAAAAGATACAAGAAAACTTGAAATAGAATTTCCTTTTGTTTTAATTGTTTTTCAGCATTTACTAAATTAGTTGAGGATAATGGTCTAATTAATTGTAAAGTTCGCCCCTGAATTTCACCCTGGAACACCTACGCACACGATGAAGCCACTTTCATCGATTTCGGCACTCACTCACAACGTCAAAATTGTCCCCTTTCAGTCGTTATTCCCAGAAGTATAACGTATAACTCTGTTGTATTCGACATTCACACAAGATGAGGTCGTGACGTTTTTAAGAGTTTTTTATGGTTATGAGCGAAAGCATAAACATTATTTTATCCATTAACGCCATTGTCTCCTTTCACAAAATATTTATATGCGAGATCATATCAATTTTATGAGCAGTTTGCACATTATTACACAGTGGACTGATAGACCGCGAAATCTAACAAATATTCAATATTTTTTCGAATTTTTATGAAACTTAGTATTAGGGAGTTTTTGAGGTCGCTGATTTCGAATTTGACGTGAAATGTTGCAATTTCAAAATGGCGGATACAATATGGTGGTACTCGTAAAAATTGCTACATTTTTACATACCTGTCTAAGGGTTATTTCAAATTTGACGTCAAAAATTATTAATTCAAAACAACCCTAAAAAGAATCTGTTACAAAAAACTTCAAAATAAAAAAATTCCGTTACAATATAGCTGACAGAAATACAATTTTTTCTACTTAAATGAAACTTATGGTATACAAGAGTTTTTGAGTCACCAAACCGAATCTATAATAGCAAAATTACAAAATTGAGAATAACGAATCCAATAAGGAATACGAATCAGTGAAGTTTTAAGGTAATGCTAATTTCATATAAATACATAAACATATTGTATTTATGTGTGCTTGCATATTGAATCCGCTATTTTAAAATTATGCATTTTTATGTCAGATTCGGTCTCAGCGACCCAAAAAAAACGTTATGCACAAACTTTCATGCAGATAAAGTAAAAATGTGCATTTACGTTAGCCATATTAGATCCGCTATTATTAATTTTGAAATTTTAATATTAAATTCGGGCGATCCTAAGAAGTAACAACCCACATGTACCAAGTTAAAAAAAATAAAAATTTCGAATTTAAATTAGCCATATTGAATCCGTTTTTTTTATTCTTTATGCCAAATTCGAAATCAGTGAACATAAAAATATTTTAATTTATATCAAGTGTCACCCGAATTCGACAAAAAATCAAATTTTCTCCATTTTTTTTTTCCTAATACATATACAACGTATTAATTTATGAACAATTTTTTGAAACTTTTGTTTCAAAAACGTTAACAAAAAAATCGTAATGATATTTTCTTCTTTTAATATTAATACTTTTACCTTGTATCGCGCAAGAAAATACTCCTTCTGGGATTTGCTTACAAGAATTCATGAATATTCCGAGGAAAGGTGCAGATACTGCATCGTAAATATATTCCACATTTCCCTGAAGGGTTCAAGTTAAGTATACATTGGAGTCTATCCATCATATAGTTCCTCACTTTATGAAAAAAAAATAAATAAAACAATAAATAATTCTTGATTATTATTATTCCTTAAATAAGCTGTTGAATTAAACTATCGCTGTCTTTAAGTACTAGTTCTATTTTATTAATAGTCTTCAGTATTAGTATAATTATGAATTTTATTTAATTTATAAAAAACAAAATTAGCCCTATGTAAATAAAAACTTTTACCATTATTTACGGGCATATATCAGAGTGTCACGTATAAAATTACGCTGTTTATATTCAGCGGATTTATGATTTGCTAAATTAAAATTTTATTTGTTTTGATTCCTTACAAAGCTCGAAAATGCAATTTTCGAAGAAGGTCTGTATGAGTGTGTAGCTTCGATTAAGATCCAGGTCTCATACAATTTTGTGCTAGAGTTGCCATTAAAATTTTTTTTTTCTGGTTTACAGATTTTCAAAACAAAATTTGCCTTGCTCATATTAGATAAAACCGATTTATGAAGTTTAAAAAAATAGGTTTATTCTGTTTATATTTTGGTAAAAAAATCCTATTTCTGTGGTTGGATGAATTTGAAATAAACAACTTTGTTGGTCGAATTCAACTGTGCTTGATATCAAAATAACATCCTTTTTGGTTGAAATAATATGAACTATTTTATTTTTCTTTGACAATTTAACTATTTTAGTTAGAAATTCATGTGGGTGTTTTTTTAGAAATTCAACTATTTTGGTTTAAGTTTCATCTTGTTGGATGATAGATAAGAAAGGTTTTTGTTAAAAATTTATATTTATTGTTTGAGAATTAAACTCGTTTATTGAAAGGGTTTTTTTTTAATTCATCTCTTTTGATGAGAAATGTATATAAAGGATTCAGCTATATTTTTTCAAATTCGTCTTTCCTGGTTGAAACTTACTACTTGGTCGAAAGTTAAACTACAATTTAGATTAGCAAGATTATTTACCATTATTATTATCCATTTTTGTAAATTTGTTAAAAATTAGTTGCTTGTCTGAAGTCAACTATTTAGTTAAAAAGTCATCTATTTTGTTGAAAATGCAATATTTTTGTTGAAATGTTATTGATTTCAAGCGTTTTAAATTGAATCATTCAAGAGGCGTTTTGTCCGAAATTGAAAACATTTTAGGCGCTGATACTTAAAATTATTATTTTAATTTCAGAATGGAGTCTTAAATCTAAATAAATTTTACTGAAATTAATCGAAACAATTTTAAGGTAAAACAATTATAAAAAAATGTTCAAAGTCAGGCAAATAGTATTTTCAACTATTTTATTAGTCGGAAGTTGTGATTTGCACATAACCGTGGAACGTCGGAATAGAGTTTACCTTTATTTTATCGTGAAATTCAATATGAAAAATCATTGTCACATGTCTATTACTTAATTTTAATTTTATTCTGAATATAGATCG
Source organism: Belonocnema kinseyi (assembly GCF_010883055.1). Classification (NCBI taxonomy): domain Eukaryota; kingdom Metazoa; phylum Arthropoda; class Insecta; order Hymenoptera; family Cynipidae; genus Belonocnema; species Belonocnema kinseyi. The sequence continues at coordinate 67,344,636 of NC_046658.1, forward strand.
TTGATGCAACTTTTATTTTCTTTAACTAATGCCTATTTCTATTAAAATCAGGTTTTTATGAATTATCATCTTATGTTAGTTATTTTGATTTTCAAATTATGAAATTAAGGAAGTGGAAGAAGTTATTTTTTGGGTAACTTCAAGATACTTTAGCTAGCAACTGTAAAGGATCTTACTCAAATTACCTAACAGCTGGAGGAGGGGGTGGGGGGTTGTTACGTTAGAGGAGGAGGGGTCCTTCATTCATGTATGTAACTCTGGGTAATTCACAAATAAAAAGTGCCACAAGTTTCAGATTCTGGTATTTAATTATTAATGTTCAGAGAAAATGAAATATTGGTCAGGGACAAATTAGGGAGTTTTAAAATTATTTTTTTCAGTAAACATGATATAATATTCTTGTTAGTAATTTATTTTTCTTGTATTTAAATTTAAATTTATTTTTTTTTTCAGTTACTTTCTCCTGATGCTCTTTCCTTTGGCAATGCAAAGTCGACTACAACCCTTTTGGGATAAAAATTCAACATTTTTTTTAAATTTGTCTTTTAAATTCAAAAATTTATCTATTTTTGTAGAAATTACAATTTTCTTAGATAAAAATGCAATTTTTTGGTTAAAAATTCAACCTTTTTTTTTAAGTGATCCTTCTTGGTCAAAAAGTTATACTGTTTTGTTGAAAATTCGCTTTGGGGGGGGGGGGTTGAAAATTCAAGTATCTTCGTAGGAAATTTATTTCTTATTTAAAGCGCATACTTTAATATTGAAAAGTCAAACTGAAGTCTTTTTTTGGATGAAAGTTGAAATATTTTTCTTTTTAGTTAAAAAATGCATCTGTTGAATTAGAAATTGCATCTTTCTTGGGCAAGAATGTAACTGGTTAAAAATTCTACGATTATGTTAAAAAGTCATCCTTTTTCGTCAAAAAGTAAACTTTTTTGTAGAAATTTCATGTTTTTTGTGTAAAAATTCAACCGTTGAAAATTTAACTATTTTGTTGAAAATTAATTTCGTCTTTTGGCTTTGAGGTTCAACAATTTCGGTGAACTTTATTTTTCTTTGATGACTGAAAAACCTTTATTTGTTGAAAATTCATCTTTCTGGGTTTAAAATTAATTAAATTTTTTTAAACTGAATTAAATCTTTTTTAGATAAAATATCTACTACATTTTTTGTTGGAAATTTATCTTTTAAAGTTAAAAATTCAATTCTTTTGTTAAAAAATTACTTATTTTATTCAAAATTTAAGTATTTTCTTAAATAGTCACCATTTACAGTAGACATTTCATTTTTCAAGATTAAAATGCTGGTATCTGGAATATAATCCGGTACGTAATTTAAGTATGGCCCCTAATTACAGTTACAAAAAACATGAATATAAATAGTAACCTTTTTTTTATTAAGTAACGTAACTGTAACTAGTTCCTAAAAAAGTAACTCAACCAACACTTTTAGTCTACTGACGGGTTATCTTATATCCACGTATGTTATAATTTTTAAATTTTCCCAGGAAAATTCAGTTGTTCTTTGCAGTTCACATTTTTTACCACTGGACACCAATGGCGCTAATAGTCTTTTCCGTAAATGTCAATATCTCAAATCCCAGGTATGTGACGTGTAAATATAACCTCCAACTTCTTTGGTAATGTCTACTATAAGCACTGATATCTATTGGATTATTAATAACAAACGCGAATAAAATATATTTTTAATAAAATAATTACCAGCATAGTTTAAAAAATGAAACGTATCTTACCATAAATGTTTATTTACAAAAGAATTATCTGGAGGATTTTGTGAGCATGTTTAAAAATATGTTTTAGCCTATATTAAGAAGTCATGTAAAAAGTAATATAAAAGTGGTTCCCAAAAATCTTTCAGCACTTTTTAGAATTAAGAACAAGATGTGAATATTATGTGATCTTATATAGTGTAATAAAAAGTGTTAGAAAATAACACATTTCATCTTGTGTGAGATTTTGTGATCGAAATATTGTTTTAGTCTTTTATTTATTAATTATGTCCGCAATGTCTGAGGAAATTTTCAATGCACCGAAAGCTCCGAAGGACTCGTGCTTCAGTGAACATGATTTTATTCAGGTGAGCTTATCATTTTTAGTCTGTATTCTTATTAATCTGAAAATTTACTAATTTTTACTCATCCACATTGAATTGCCATTTAGAAATACGTGGATGAATTTACTTGAAATATATTAATCAATTCATGTAGTACTATTTTATGAGTATATAATGAATGATATTTGTATTGCAGAAAGAATTCGACGTGGATACTTTCCTCCAAGAACATAAGAAAAATGTCAGTCTCGAAAAAATGAGAGATGACCTTGGAGTTTATTTAAAAATTCTACGATCAGCGATGATTGAATTGATTAACAAAGATTATGCAGACTTTGTTAATTTATCTAGTAATTTAATTGGACTTGATAAAGCGATAGAAAATCTCGAAGGTCCACTTGGTCAACTGAGAGAAGAAGTCATGGTATTTTTATTTTCTGATAATTAGATTAGTACTTAGGGATCATCCATAAACTGTGTTACAAATTTAGGATATTTTTTACCCCGCCTTTACCGCTTGTTTTTTTTTCGAGTTTCTAGTGAGTTGTTCTGCAGTGAGTAGAATTTTGACCACAAAGTCTTTTAAAAAATGGGGAAATTTTCAACGAAATAATTCAATCAAAAACCATGTATTCTCAACGAAAGATTCGATATTTCTTATTTAATGTATAAATGTATGAATTTACAATCAGAATTTTCAACAAAACAGTTACATTTTCGACTAAAACAGTTGACTCGTAAAAATAGTTAAACTTAAAACCTACAAAGGTGAAATTTCACAAATAATGTAATTGTTAATCAAGAGAGGTAAATTTTTAACCAAATAGTTGAATTTTGAACCAAAAAATATAAGCATTTAACGAAAAATTGAATAATTACACTTTCAATGTAAAGAATTAGTTTTCAACAAAGAAGAAAACAAATTTTGAATAGGTCGAAGTCAACTAAAAAACACGAATTTTAGCAAAATAGTTGAATCGTTGACTAAACTTATAAAAAAATGTCAACAGAATACATGAATTTCACACAAAACAGTTGAATTTTTCACCAGACACTATAAATTTTCAAAGAAAAAATGAATGTTCTGCCAAGTAGCTATTTTTCCAAATAAACAGATTTTTTACCAAATAGTTTATTAAAAAAAATAACAGTTTAAAGAATTAATAAACAAGTTTTTTTACCAGTTTGATTGTACCAAGAAAGACGATTTTTTAACAAAATAGTTGAATTTACAAAGAAAAAAATATAAGTTGCCAACCAAAAATGCAAGAGTTATACATTCAGTTCAAAAAATGAAGTTACAAAAAGAATTAAGTTTCTTCCAGTTAAATAAACCAAAAAGGACGAGTTAAAAAAAAAAATAGTTGAGTCCACGGCAAAAAAGATGAATGTTCAAATAAGAAAATTAATTTTCAACAAAAAAAAAACAACTAATTATCAGCCTGAAAAATTAATTTTTCTACAAAACAGTTGAATTTTTAAATCAATACTATGAATTTTCAATCAAAAAAAGTTTTGTCTACCCACCAAATAGTTAAATTTTTACAACAACAAGAAAACGAATTTTCAACCGAACAGTTATATTTTGTTACCCAAAAAGATAGTATATCTGAAGATATGAATTTTCTGCAAAACAGTTCAATTTTTAAACCGAAAAGTTGAACTTTTAACAAAATAGTTGAATCCTCAACCAAAACAGATTAATTTACAACCATTTATACAGTAAAATTATTAAACAGAAAAGATTAATTTTTAATTAGAAATATCAGTTAAAAACGAAACTATTTTAATTTTCCATTTTAGATATGAGTTTTATACTAAAATGGTGAAACTGCAGAAAATCTTTTTTTTTTTAATAGAGTACTTCGACTTGCAACCAGGTAGTCGAATTTTCGAACAAGAAGATGATTTTTCAACGGAAAAAAAGATATCTTAGCCCAAAAAAATTTTAATTTAAGTCAAAAAGAATTTTCAACAGAATATCTAAATTTTCAAGATAAAAAAATAAATGTGCAACTAAAACCAAAAAGTCAACGAAATAGTTACATTTTTCACCGAACGGACGAATCTTCAACCAAAAAAAAAAATCAATTTTCAAGTTTTCGATTTATCAAGTTGTTGAATTTTTAACCGAAAAATATGAGTTTTTAACCAAATATTTGCATTTTCAACACAATAATTAAATTTTCAATCAAATAGAATGTTTAAACAAATGAAGAGTTTAAACGAAAAATTAAGTAAAGGGGGAAATCTCTTAAAGACAGCAGAAAAATCAGATATTCTTCAAAAAGGGGAAAAGCGTGGAATATGGAAAAGAGTGTGAAGACTGAAATATGAAAGTAATTTTAAAACTAAGTTATTATTCAACTGTACCCATGAAGGGACGTCCATCGCAAAAGTTGCAAATTTTCTTAAAATTTATCAAAGTTCGTAACGTTACGTCCACAAGAGCCTCATCCCCAACTGTTGCTAACCGTAGTTTTTGGAGTAATCCCCCCCCCCCCCCCTCTGATCAAAGTGGTAACGTTTTTTAACCAAAATTAAATTATTTATTATACCAGCAAGTCCGTCAATATTTAGATGATGCGATATCAGAGGTTGCATCCAATTTAGATGAGCATCGTCACATCAGAGAGCGGAAACAAAGTTTGCACAGCCTGATACGAATCCACAAATCCATTTCAAAATTAAGTTTAATTCTCTCTGCTGGCAATTCAATAGAAAATCCTATCAAACCTGATATTTTAGAAAGGGCTGCGACTGAATTTAATCAATTAAAATTTCATACTTCTCGTTGTAATGCTGATCTTGCTATTGTTCAGAACGAAGTAAGTATTTTTCAAATAAAGAATTATTAGGACTTCAATCATTTTTACAGTTTTTTAAAACGATGAAATGTACTAGTAATTTTTTATATTTTTGCAGAAAAGTGCAGAACTTGATGAATTGCTCACAGCACATTTAAATCAACTCTTTCTAAATTATATAAAAGGAAAGGAACCGGCCTTTTTGACGCGATGTTTAAGAATTTATGTTACCTTGGATAAAATATTGGACTCAGAGGATGTTGTTAGAAGACTATTAATAAAACCGAAAATTGAGGCAGTTATAAATGAAGCAAACTTACAGAGCGAACCACTTGGACTTCAAGGAATTTATTATAAATTGGAAAATATTTTGGATGAAGATATAAAACAACTTTTGGACATTACATTATATCCTGAAAGGTATTTATTTTATTACTGTTCAAGCTAGGTAATTTAATTAGAAAATGGTTTAAAAACTACGTCACGCTATTTTAAAACTTGTTTAAGTCTCTTTTTTTCTTCGATTTGAATAGATAAAAACCTTAAATAAGAGACATTGAACAGCCAAAAATTCTTTCAAAACAGGAAAAATAGTGTGCTTTTTAACGAAAATAAAGAATTAATAGGAAAAAACATTCTTTTGAATAAAATTGGAGTATATGTACCATATAGAATTCAAAATAAAACGCTGAAAATTTCAAGTTGAAATATATCTCATTTTCAATAAATTAGTTAATATATAATAAAATATATAAAAAATAAATAATAAATTAGTTAAATTGGAAAAAAAATCTACCAAAAAAGGTAAATTATCAACCAAAAAGTTAATTTTTCTAGTTATGAAGTCAAATGTTTTAAAAAACACTTGACTTTTAAACCTGAAAAGATGTATTTTCAACCAAGAAAGATTTAATTATTTTTTGTGTAGTATTATATACTACTTTGAAAAAAAAAACAATTTAGACTAAGCAGTGGCATTTATAAACAAATTGTCAATTTTGTAAACAAGAAAGAATAAAATTCAACCACAAACAGTTTAATTTTTGAACAAATGGTCAAATATTTAAGACAAAGATACGAATTTTTTAGAGGACAGATCAACTTTCAACTAGGAACTTTTCTACCAAAAAAGATTAATGCTTAATCCAAAAAAGATGCATTTGCAACCCAAAAAAAAATAATTTTCAACAAAGCAGTTGAACTTTCGAATACAAAAGATGGATTTTAACAAAATAGTTGAATTTTCAACAAATTTATTGAATTTATGACAAAAATATTTGAATTTATAACCACATAGTTAAATTTTCGACCTACAAAGACACGTTTACAACAAGTTGATGAAATTTCAAGCAAAAGAGTCTACTTTCCAAGAAAATAGTTTAATTTTTACGGAAATGATCCAATTTTTAAATCAAAAAGAATTAAGTTCAACAAAAAAGTTGTATTTTTAACATAACACGTAGTGGAATTGTCAACGAGGATAGATTTTTTAGGCAAGAGAGAACAAAATTTCAACAAAATTATTGAATTTTCAAACCAACCATGTAAATTCCCTACAAAACAGTTGAATTCTCAGCCCGAAAAGAATAATTTTCTACAAAAAAGTTAATTTGCATTCAAATCGTTGAATTTTAACTAAAGATAAATTCAGAACAAAATAAATAAATTTTTAAGCACATTCTTGAATTTTCAACTAAAAACGATAAATTTTCAGTCAATATTGGAATAGTTCAATTTAAAATTAAAAAATTAATTTTCAACCAAAAAATTTTTTTCTAAATCAGATAGTACAATCTTCAATAAATAAAATGAATATTTAACAAAGTAGTTCAACCAAGCCGTTGAATTTTCAACCAAAAACTATGTATTTTCAACTAAAAACGATCAATTTTCAACCAAACATAGAACAGATACATTTTCAATTAACAAAAATCGTTTTCAATTTAAAAAATGAATTTTCATCAAAGTAGTTAAACCTTCAGTCAAATAATCAAATTTTTAACAAGAGATTAATTCTGAACTAAAGTTGACGATAACGTAAAAAATTTGGACATTGATTTCAATATTCAGCATTAAAAAAAAAATATTTTCAAGTCACGTAAATAAAATTATAAAAATAAAGAATTTATAATGTAAATAAATTTTTACAGAGCATTAGTCAAAGGATTTAATTTCCTAGTCAATAGCTTTTGGACCGAAATTGAAGAGAGAATCGAAGAATACCTAACGTGCATTTTCGCTCCAGGAAATCCAGAATTATTCCATAGGGTAAGTGTCTCAAGTTGAAGAAAATTAAAATTATTATCGACTTTTATAATTTTGTTTTATGTTTCAGCGATACACTGAAACTTTAGACTTCCTCTCGAGGATGGAAAGACGATGCGGAAGTGCAGAAGTTATCGCCTCGTTGAAAAATCACCCACAATATACACGATTTCTGAAAAAGTGGAATTTGCCTGTATATTATCAAATTCGGTTTCAAGAAATAGCGAGTACAGTTGAGAGTGTGCTTTCTGCAAATATTTCTCCGTCTTCTATTAAGAAAAGGAAAAATTCGATTGACCAAGACAGCTTTTCTCTTAATGCAACTTGTGTGGTTTGTGACTGCATTTTAAGAACTTGGGCAGACAATGTGTTTTTCTCTCAACTTCTTCATCGGTGAGTTCCATAAAAATGCAGTTTTTTTTATTTAATAGACATTCAGAATTTAATGAAGAAATTAATCAGTCTCGATTCAGATTAATCTTGAAATCCATTTAGATTTTGGAAACTGAATCTTCAAATTTGTTCGAGGTACAACGAATGGTGTAAAAGTTCTTTAAGTCAGGTACTTAATTTGTCTCCTAATTTTCATATTGGTAGAATATTCTTCTTCTTAAAAATGTACTTCAAAGCTTGTTACCAAATTTTATAATTTAAGCAAATACTAAATCCTTTTTACAGAGTTGGCAGGTAATAACGATAAACGAAATCAGTACAGTAACTGAAACAGAAAATCCAACAAGATTGGAATTTCTTGTTTGTCTGTATACCGACATAGAAAAGCTAGTGAAGAAATTGCCAAGCTTCCTTGGAATTTTACAACAAAAGTTTAAAAACCCAGACGAAAAAACCTTAAAGCTGTTGGAAGGTCAATTTCTATTTAAATATTGAAGGAAATTTCAAACCCTTTTGATATATAATTATTTTTTCAATCCACAGATTGTCTGACAGAAACTATTAAAAGTATGGAGGAAACTTTGCCACTTGTGACTAGTGAGATTGTGAAGGAACTATTATCTCAGAGTGCTTCACATTTGAAACAAATTAGCGACATCCCAAGATTGTTTAGAAGAACAAATCGTGAAATTCCAACAAAGCCTTGTGCTTACGTAAAGAATGCTCTGACTTTTCTTTCTGGTTTTCACGCAGATTATGTCCCGATCTTCCCTGAAGAAATTAAACTTTGGTTGCAGCAAACACTTTTATTTCTGACTGAACAGTAACGAAAAGATTTGTTTTAAATTAATTATTAAATGGAAATCTACTATTATATTGACTACAGAAAAAGTGTCCTTTTATAGGTACATGGGTTCAGTAAATGATGTGATCACGTCAGTTCAAAAGACGGAGGAAAGCTTGAGGAGGTTAAAGACGATCAGGTATAAGTCTGCTGGAGTTTCTTCTTCTGAAGTTCAGGGAGTGAGTGATGATGAAAAAATACGAGTTCAACTCTCGATCGACGTAACTAACTACGTCACTTTGGTAAGAATTTTGGTCATATGGACAATCGATTTTGATAAAACTTGTATTCGAAAAATTGAATTAGTCAGTAAAGATTTTTAATTTTAGATTAAATCACTTGGAGTATCTGAGCAGGATCTACCGTGTTTACAAGATTTAACTCGGATCGTCAAAGCGGCCGTCAAAAGTCGAAGTGAATTGAAGTAATTTTTATAGAACGATATGCATATTTCCTACCATTCCTTATTATTTAATACTTTGATGACGATGATAAACAATTATAAACGCGCCCGATCAATAAACACGCGTATTGAAGATGTGCCCGTTTTTATTTATTTTTTTAAAAGTAGATTTGCGTCCCTCATAAACTAATAGTTATTTGAACCTGAAATTTGTGGTAAATACGAATATTAAAAAACTTTGAAATTTAAAATCAAGTCAAACCAGCTTTTTCCGTGTTTTTACTATCCTATCTAAAAAAAAAGCGATATTAGCAAATATTTCGTAAAAAGTGAATGACTATTGCGAATGGTGGTCGACTATTTCCCCATCTGGCGCCGAAAACTGGCACTAGAAAGAGTAGATACAATTTTAAAGATGTATTTTAATTTTCGCATAAAAGTGTTTTTACACTTGTTTTGTGAAGTTTAAAACGATGATTGAATACTAAAAACAAAACGTTTAAGATGGAATTTTCATCTTATACAGTAAAAAATACATTTTTGGCAAATAGGTTTAAAAAAAAAGAATTATTTCACTATTTCGTGTAAGTTTGAATAAACTTTAATTAATGTATGTAGCGACAAATTTGAACCAGATTATGCAAAGAATATGAATAATAGACGATTGGAATTGAAATACGTCTAACCTAACTTTTAGATTAGTTTTTAAATAGTAAATATTTCATGTATAAATTCATCAAAATTTACTTTAAATTCCTTCTTGCTTCAAAATAAGTCCATTTAAGTTTAAAATCTGTTGAAAATCAAAATAAATAGTACAATTATTGTTTTTTTTTTTTTTTTTTTAGAAAAATATTTCTGACAAAAAATGTGTTTTTTCACTATATAAGATGTAAATTCCATCTAAAACGCTTTGTTTCGAATGAATTATTTTTAGTATCCAATAAATAATTTAAACGCTAAAAAAAATAGTTAATACACTTTTATGCACAAATTAAAATGCATTTTTAAAACCGTACCTATTCTTTGTGTTTCGTATTTTTGTCACCATGTGGCGTATCGCAGTTTAATCATTCCCAATAATTTGAAAACTTTTAAAAGAAAACCGAAAAATAAAATCATGGACAACAACTTAGAATAGCTTCATTAATGAAGTTTCACTGTCGACAATAAGGTTTCTGAGAAAAATTTTAATAAATAAGGTTTTATTTTAAAGGATTTAATGTTTAATTTGAAAGATTTTCAAATATGTCAAAAAATAATCTGGAAAATTTAGAAGCTTTTTAAGATATTTAAAAGCTTTTAGCAGAATATGTAATACAATTTCGTGGAAGAATTTCAAATGATTTATTATTTTGAAAAATGAACTCTAGGAGAAAATTGAAAAATATTTCCTAAAATTTCCAAAAGGAATGTACAAGATTTTAAAGCAAAACTTTGAAATTTCGCAAGATTACAAAATTTGAGAAAAAACTTGTTAAGAGATATTTAGAAATTTCGAAATAATTCAAAGATAACGAAAAACTTGTCAAGATTTCAAATTTTTCAGTGTAAAATTTGGAACATTTCGAAAAAAGAAGCTTTTTGAGAATTTTCAAACATTTCAAGAGAATGAAAAATGTCTTTAGGTGCTCTTTAAATTTTAGGAAAAATTCGAATACTTTTAAAAGATATTGAGAAGATTTAGAAGTTTTGAAGATTTAATTTTGGTTAATTTTAGGAAAAATTCGAGTCAGTTAAAAATATATTCAGGAATTTTAGACAATTTAAAGAGATTAAATACAGTAAAGTACCGGTAGTCTTGTCACACTTTTGCAAATTGAGAAAATTGGGTGAGAAAATAAATGACAATCTCTTTCATTTGACTGAAAAATTTGGCTAAGAGAAAATCAATGTTCGTCCGACCTCTGATACGGGTCCCAAAAAATTTATAAAATATTTTGTAATTTCTTCCAAACTACTAAAAGATCTCAAAATATTTTAAGCTGAATCAAATTTTTCCTAATATTGTTTTAAATACTGTAAAACAAAAAAAATATAAAAAATTTTCTATATTTTTTTTCGAACTTCCGAAATCTTAAACAAAAATTTCGAATAATCCTTATGTACTTGTTCCCAGATCTCATAATTTAATTTGAGCTCGAATTTAAGTGTTAAAAACTTTTAAGAGAAAAAGTTATTCAACATTTTTATTTTTTATTGAAAATTACTTTTGGCCGCGAATAGAAAGACACGCACGTAGCGCGCGATTAATGATATTAGTGTTATCAACATTTTCACGACTTTCAGTACTCAGAGGTTTTTTACTTTGCCGCTAAACAAATTTGATATTTAATTTAGATCTCAGATTGCGAATCAGTCTTTGGAAAATTCAATAAATGACCGAATTTTTATGAAAGTCGGTACCAGGGGCGTTTTCGGATTTCTGAGCATATTTGGCATAAAAATGAAAAAATTGGTTTATTTTTTTATTGGAAATCTTTGTGAATTCTTTAAAGAAATGGTGTAATCTTCTCCAAGTCTTTTGTATTCGTTTGAAATCACTGGAATATTTGAAATATTTGCGAAATCTTCATAAAATTCGTATTTTTAAATCTTCTGAAATTTGTTGAAACCTTTTTAAATCGTTTAAAATCTTTTAAATCCTTGAAATCTGGTGCACCGCACCCTTGTTGAAATCTTTAAAATTCTCGTATTGTTTTGATATCTTTATGAATGTTGTATGAAATCTTTGAAACTTTTGTGAACTCTTTTCACATCTCCTAAAAACTTTCGAAGTTATTTAAAATCTTTGAAATGTTTTGTAAGTTTTAAAATCTTAGGGCCATGTTCGAAATCTTTGGTTAGTTTTTGTGAAAACTTTTTAATCTAGTGTACACGCCTGTTTTGAATTTTTGAAATCCTTGAAATCTTTGTGAAATATTTTTGAAATGTTTATAAAATCTTTCTTGAATCTTTGGAAAATATTTTGTATTTTTTGAAGTAATTGAATTATTTGAAATCTTCTAAAATGTTCTAAAATCTCTTGAAATCGTTACAAATTTCTCAAATCTTTCAAATCTGGTGTACTATACCCTTTTTCAAATCTTCGAAATCCTTTATATCTTTAAAGTTTTAAAATGTTTGTGAAATTGCTGTGCAATCTTTATTGAAATCTGGCGTGCGCGCCTTTTTTAAATAGTTAACATCCGTGAAATCTTTCTGAAATGTTAAAGACATTAAAAATATTTTGAAATTTTTGAAATATTTTGAAATATCTTATAACCTTTTGAAATCTGTTGTACACACAAAAACCGAGTGGTCAATTCCTTGAAAAATCCGTCGTATAGCCACTGCTTATTCTAATTCTGAACCTGAATTAAAATCGAAATTTTAAACTAATAATTTTTATAATCTCTAAGTTGAACACCTCCACAAACATTGTCTTGAAATATCTTTTTTTATTCTGTAATTAACAAAAGATAAATTATATCCTGACGAATAAAAAAAAATTCAGCAGCAAGATTTTTTCTAAACGAGATGTTTCTTTCATAATAGGCTGAACGATTTAAATTACTCTTCGCATTTCTATAAAATTACTGTTAAAAATAATAATAATTAAAATCCAAGGTTTTCATGAAAAAATCAAGGAGATTTCCAGGTTTTCAAAGTCACTAGACACCCTGTATACATGTATAGTGCGTTAGAAATGTTTTTTTATATTGAAAAATAAAAATATAAACCTTCTGAAAATCACTTCTTCAGAAGGTCGACAGTTCTCCAGTAAATTATTCAGGTGCACAACGACTAGGAGGCAGTAAACGCTGCCATACAGCGACACTGTCAATTTGCGGCTTTCGGTCAAAGTCCTTTTGAGTAATAGTTGATAAATGCGCTGGCCAGTGGAGATGCCAAAGGGACCGTCGCAAGATGATTTTATCCACTGGCTTTCATTTAGAGTGCGCACATCTCTCAAGTGGTGTAAACGCATGCAAGTGCTGTAACTCATGAATTTGCATGTACTTGTTCTTTAATTTTCTCTGGGAGCGATTCCAATTTTGTTCCTGAAGCCTCATTCACTGAAGCTTTCATGAGTGACTCCTTCTCCTTTTTGTTTGATGAATCAATTACCTGAAATTAACAAAAGAGGAAAATTACTACAGTTTTTCTGACAAACCATTATCAATTATTTTAGTACTTGAGCAAATATTACGTTTGGAACTGCATCATCTCTTAGTCTAGGAATAGGATAGGTAAAATTAATGGAATCCGGTGAAAAGTGTCTCGAGCAAATTCTTATTTCCGCATCATACGGATCTGTTCTGAAATTTTTCTCCGTTAAATTTAATGTTTCTAGCCACTGCTTTCTTCTTATCTTGCACTTTGGAAATCTGGAAACGCATTTAATATATTATTAAATAAATAAAAGCCGATATTCACTAACATACGTTAATTGGAGTGGACAGGTGGCTTGATTGGAAAACCAGAACATTAATCCCACAATACAGTTTAACTTGAGGCGCGTTATTTAAGAAACAGGGTTGCTACAAAATGCCAATTTCGAAATTCCTTGACATTCTCTGCCTTTTCCCTGACCGTCATAAATTTTTCTTATAGGTTCAATTTTTAACCAGAGAAATTAATGTTTGACCTGGAATATAAATTTTTTTTACCAAGAAGATTAACTTTTTACCAAAAAAGACGAATTTTTAACAAAATACAGGGTTGGGAAAAAGTTTTCGCACACCTCTTTTTTATGACTGATTAAATTCTCTTAATTTTAATTATACCAGAGCACTCGAAATTTGATTGCTCTCGAAATTCACCGTATCACAAAAACTTATGAGTAAAAATCTTAAAATTTTTGTATCGAATTGCAAGAACTTGAAGAAACATAATCATGAAGTTTCTATGTAATTCCCACAAAATATATATTTATTTGTGATTCTAATTTGCCTACAGATATGAATTTTTCAAATTTTGTCAACTATTTTGTTACAACTTCAATTTCTTGCAATTCGAACATTTTTTTTACGATTTACACTCATAAGCTGTTGTGACACGGTGAAAGCATAGCTTCGAAATGAGCCCAAGAACACTAACAAATGTTGATTATTTCGGAAGTTATTGAACATTTAAGAAAACATTTAAATTTACATTTTTTTGCAATATCTAATTCAAAAATAGACGAATTGGCTTCACTTTAGACTCATTTTATACAGAATTTCGAGAGAAGCAACCCCTTTAAAGAGAAAAATTTTTAGCTCTGGCATAATCAAAATTAAGAGAACTTAATCAGTACTCAAAAAAGAGGCGTGCGAAGACTTTTCTTCCCCCTGTAGATGAAGTTTCAACTAAAAAAGGTAAATAATGAATCTAAAATAAAAGTGTTATTTTTACAGTGGAATAAAAAACTAATTTAAAAAAAAATAGTTAAATTATTAAATAAAGAAATTGCGTAACAATTATAATCGTGAATCTTCAATTAAAAAAATGAATTTTAAAACAAAAAATTGAATTTTCAACTAAAAAAGGCGAAATTTCAACAAAATGCGTACATTTTTTAATAAAAAAGATTAATTTCCAACAAAAAATGAAATAGTTTTATTTTCAGTCAAGGAGCCATTCACAAAATACGTGATACATTTTTCAGGAACTTCTGACCCCCCCCCCCCTGCGTGATAATTTCTCAATTGGTCTGAACCTGAAAAATGATATTTCGACAGACACCCACCCTCCCCTAAACGTATCACGTATTTTGTGAATTTTCTTCCAAAAATATGGATTTTTTCGTTTTTTTTTTTAAATTATTGAATTTTGAAAAAATAATTCAATTGTATTTTGATTCCCTAGGTTTATAAATTATACAAATAACTTTTTGTGGTCACATTTTTATTTAAATAATTGAGTACTATCTTTACAGTATGTTTAATTATTTGAAATACTTTTCAGAACTTTAATTTTTTGAGCAATTCGATGTTTTCCTTTATTTTTAAATTCAGAAATTGTTAACAAAATCTAGATCCGAAAACAAAAACAAAAAAAAACACAAATTTTGGTTTTCGGAAAAACAAAATCAAGTCATAGCACAAAAAACACAAAGTCAGGGCTGTGATTAAAAGATCAGGGCGTCTGGTCACCATAACGTTTATTTATTAAATGCGAAAATTTCTCTGGCTTAGAAAGAAATTAGGACATTTTTTCAGGTTATGTAGAAATTTTCAAAGTTACTTACCGGTGAAACGCAATATATTCTTTATCTTCTTCAAGAACGTCCCTTTTTCTTTTTTTCCGACGTTTACATACACAACACACTGTTCCTGTAGACATTTTGGATAATGTTTTGTATTCGACCGTCTTTTTAATCTCAGGCTTTGTTGTTCCTGTTTTCGGCTTGTTTTTGTTCGAGTTTTTGCTGTTTTTTTGCCTTAGCGAATCAACTCGGCTAACTTCGGACGAGATCGATTAAGCTCGCTTTCTGTGTTGCACTTGACAGCCGGTACAGTCGGCGCGTTCTTTGAAACGGGGAAAATAGATCAATCAATAAACCCATGGACATAGGAAACACGGGACTAGGCATGCCATCCTAATTTGTCGAGCGGGGTTGAATCCACGGGAGGGGGGAGAATTCCATAAGTGGGGAGAGCCGCCATCTTACGATGTGCCATTTGATTATGCGCACCAGCATTTTTGCCGACAAACTGTGCATGAAAATATAAACATGTGGGCGCTGCCATGTTTGTCGCGGGACATCAAAAGGTGGCGGACCTCCCCCCTCATTGCATCACCCCCGCAATGGCATGCCTAGTCCCTTGTTTCCTATGTCCATGAATAAACCAAATTAATTAAAGTTTTGAAATTTGTAGGTCAGATAGAATACTTTGCAGAAACTTGCAAAAGTACTGCAAATTGACAGGCGATTTTAGAACAATGTATTAAAGAGCTACGTAAATTTTCAACCTTTCTAGTACGGAAAATAATTTTTTACATTCTCATCATTTATTATTGAGAAAGTATTAAAATTGTCGGAAATTTGACATCATAGTTTTTCAATGGATCTCCACGTTTCGTGACCCCCTAAATCCGAAAATCAGTTTTTCAAGATGGCGTCTGTCTGTCTGTCCGTCCGTCCGTAAACACGATAACTCTCGAAAAAATGAACGAATCAAATCCATTTTTGGCACACTTTTTTGGGTCCTAAAAGAAAGGACGAGTTCGTGAATCAACCATTTTTGATTAAAATTCAAAAAGTGAGCGCATTTTGAAAATTTTTTAGACCACTTTCTTCTGAATTTGAAAATTCTATGTACGGATATTTATAGTATTAAAAAGAACAAACAATTTATCCTTATGACTTTTTTCGATAAAAAGAACATTCTCAGAGTTAGAGTGTTTTCAACCATTTTTAAATCAACCGAAAATTAAAATTTGAAGCCAAAAAACGCACAATATGAAAAAAATTCAAGAGAAGTAAACCATTTATTTTTAAAAACCCTACAAGATTATCATAACAAATTTTTGGATATTCTTCAAAAATCGAAAATTCAAATTTTGATTGCACACAAAAATAATGAAAAATCAAAAATTCCATTTTGTAGAAAAACTATGTAGGATACGAAAGAAGATAAATTAAAAAATATTGTTATTTCAAAAAGATCTACAATTTCGTTAAGAATCACTTCTTGATAGGATGCGCATTTTTTGTTTTATTTTATTAAAAAAAAATATGTGGAAAAACGACCAAAGTTACGGGAAAAAAATGCAACAAAACCTGTTTACAGGTTTGCGAGTGTCACGATGAGAATGTGTACCCCAAAGCCTATATAGAGCTTTGAGAAACTTAATCTTTGACTATACTTAATTAAGTAGGCAATTCAGAATATGAAGACGCATATAAATACTGCCATCTAAAAGAGATCTTTTTCATAAAGCCCGCTCAAACTTGCGAGCGAAGAGAGCCGCGCACATAATACGAAACCTTGTGAAATTAACAATATATTCAGGGACGCTTTTAGAAATTTGCCGCCTCGGGCGGATAACAAAAGTGCCGCCTTTTTTACGAACTAACGACTTTTTCTACTAACTTTTGCTAACTAATTGAAAACAATTTTTATAGTTTAAACAAATAATGATTGAAAAATTTTACCAGTTTAGGATACAACATAGCCGCGGAAAAACAACTCATTAACATCCAATCGATTTGTGATTGATTCGTGATAATGAAATGAAAATTTTATTTTTAGTATTATTTTTTGTTAATTAAGGAAAATTTTCGTTCCAAATTTGTCGCCCTTCGGAATTTTCCCATTTTTCCCCTATGGTAAATCCACGCCTGGATATATTAGGTGTGATGTTTTTATACAAACAAAATTTCAAAATTTTTCTAATATTGTATTTAACTGAAGGTTATAATATTACAAATATTATATAATATATATGTATATATTAATATTATAAATATTATAAACTGTATAACGAACATTTGCCCCGAAAATGGCCTTCTTGTATACGAAATTCTTTAAAAATCAGATACATGTTGTGTTAAAAGGATTTTTTCAAAAGCTAATTTTTAATATAGTAATACAAAGATTGGTAATCCAAAACCAGATAATCTCGTACCATTTCTTAAACCTTTTTCTAAACAACTTCCTCAGCATAAAAGTTTTTTAAATACAGTAAAATAATAAAATACTTTCTTTTCTAAAACAATTTGCCACTTTTCTAAGCACCGCAGTGCCAATCAAATTCATACCTAAAATCTTCATTTTCTATAAGAAGTCACTTTTATAAGGTTTTTTTTCAACCTAACTTTTTGCCTCGCGATAAGAAACGATATTTCTCAAAATTATTAACGTTTATTTATAAAGAAACATACTTTTCTTCTTTATACAGAACTTTCAACGAAAAATCGTCTATCACAGTGCGATAGCATCACACTCAATTTTTTTTTGCTCGGAATAAAATATCTTTTTTGGATGAAAACTTTTTTATTCTTATTTAACCTTCCCATATCTAGAGAACAAGATTTTTTTTCAATTGAAAAACAGATTTTTAAACGCTATCCGAAGACGCTTTTCAAAACCGACGAGATTTTAATATTAAAATTCTTGCATTTTCGATAGAGACAACGAAAACTCAAGGATAGCGGTTCATATGGGGATAGCCAATCAAATTCCAAATTCACAGGAGCGCGTGTGGTTCTTAATTTTGTTTAAATTCCCAAATGTTTAACTTCGATTCTCATTTTGAGTGGACGTGAATATTTGCGTAAACGTTTCGGTAGAGTGGAATTCGCATAAGTGGTAGATGGACTTTAAAAAACAGCAATTAGTATTTTTAGATGTTTGATCCCGTTTTTTACCGTTTATTTTTTAGGGAGCTGGTTGACTATTTTATATAAAAAAAAACCGTTTGATAGCCTTGTGAAATAAAATCGTTCTTTACTTTTCAAGAGCAATTATACTTCAAACCCTGCCTTTTAAAAACCTTTAACTTAAAGTATTATAGTATTTCCTTCCTAGAGAAGACCTATTTCAAACATTTCCTATAGAAGTGATAGCTCGTTCCGAGACCCGAGCAAAATAAATACAATTAGCTAAAATTATTTAGATTTTGGTAAATATTTTTTTCTGTATATGTAAATAATTAATGTTTGCTCTTTTGATAGAAAATTATTTGGGTCAAAATTTGACGAATAAAATGAATAAGCGGAGGAGAATGAAAAAATATTATGACTATGATGATTCGCTGTGAATAAAGTTCAGTTATCTCAAGGTTCCAAACTTTGCAACAAGTAAAATTTCCAATTAATTACAGAAAAAATATACATTAACTTTAACTGGTTATTGCACAATACATCACAGCCCATATGCGTATTTTCAAAAAATAACTCAGAAACACTTAAATGCTTTATTAATTTACAAACAATTTGCAAAGATGTTGCAATTTTTTTATGTATAAAAAAGAGACATCTGAATTATTTTTAAATTTACAAGATTCTATGTCCAGTGTGAAGTGTCAAATTTGTATTTACGCAAGAAAAATCGTTCCAAGTGGTTTGTCCAATTTGCAATACTTTTGCAATTTTTTATGTATATTATCTACGGGCTTGCAAAGTTAGTATAAGATTCGGGAAAAGATTTCTCAAACTTAGAAACAAATTTAAAAACTTTCGTAACATTTGTGATAGATACTTAATATACAGTTTTTCAAGCATTTATGAAAACAATAATTATTCAATAAATTTTAAGCTCCGGACATATAAAATAACTACAAATATAATAAATTGTGGAAAATCAATCGAAAAATATTTTAGTAAGTTTTCAGAATTTTTTATATTTTTGCAATTCTACTTTGACAAAAATAATGTTTTTCGTATTTTTAAACATGTTCCGAACCTAGGAAAAGATTGAAAAATGGAATTTATCATGTTTGCAACCAATTTTACCCAACCTCAAAAATTGAAAACTTTTAGAATTAATGTGAAACTTTAGGTTTATATTGACTTTATTGATTGGCCTGAAAGTATAGATCTTTAAATCATAGAATGCTTCCATTTGGTTTGTATTTATAATTTCATGGCGCTCATTTGATGAGCTTGCTTTCTTATTATGATTAAATAGCAAGTTTATTTTGTTCTTCATTGATGAAGTTAAAATACAAATACATCAATCAAAAGCAGTCTTTTCAAATATTATATATCAATACAATTGCTTTCGGAGAACGACTTTTCGGATTCTAGAGTCTCCAAAATACATATTCCTACAGGTAGTTTTTTAAACTTCTACACTGTTAGAAATTTCTGTAAGAAGTTGCAGAGACGTATTACTAAAGCTTTCTGTAGAAATCGTTTATAAATTTTCCCTAACAAGAACAGGAAGTTCAGCAACGGAAACTGCATAAAGCTTTAGTCACATGTTTCAAAAAATTCTGTTACAATTGAGTAATTTTCAGTTACTGTAACTAAAAGTTTCGAGGGATTAAAAAATTTGTTGGGTTTATTAATTTGAATATAAACTATGCAGTCTATATTTTTCCTGATAATATAAATAGTAAGAAAATATAAGTAAAGTTAATATTGACACATTTGATTCATTTTACATATTATATAATCTAGAGACATATGCATAGTACATAGTACATGTAGTCTTACTATAATTTATACTGATAAAAGAAATATATGCTGAAAATCTGTAATGAAATTAATGAACCAACGGACTCACCATTCAATTGCAACCTGGATTAATTATTAATTTACGCAGCTGCTGCTAGTGACTTGCGGTCCTGATATCCCTTTTAAGAGTTTATTTACAAGGAATATGAAAACAGTATCTTATAACTATTTGATTGCAAAGATGATTACATTTACTCGCGATTTCAACATTTTTTTCAGTTTTTTCTCTCGTGAAAACCATTCAATATCGGAAAAATAGATTTACTGCATCGTTATAATCAAGCAAAACATTTTGTAGTGCATTGTCACCCATGACCACAACCACCATGGTCCGCTTCGAACGGTCCGCCGTTTGTCACAAAATTGGCCATTTCAAGAATACTATTATTTTATATCTGAATAAACTACTGAAATGAAATCACTGTTGATCAGAATTAATAAACAAAGATTTAAATATCATATAACCTATATTTGAAATTGATGTAAACAATTTATTTAAACAAATACTCCAGTGTATCAGTTTGTCGTGAAAAAAATGTTTTGTACTAAAATCGTCCTGCTTTATTATTAGATTGTTATTTAGTATCAAAATTTTGTCAATAAATTAAACATTTATAAAGTTCTAAACAATTGTTTAAATACATTATTTTTATCAATGAAATAGAACGTTGAATATAATTTGTATGTTTTTAAAAATCTATCTTTAATCATTCTGACCATCATCACAAGGTATCTCTGATTTTATTGAGGACTTCCTGGAACGTAAGGTCCCAGTAAATCATTAGCAATAAAACAATAAATTGGTTATTTATTATTTTTCTGTGTCTCCCACAGGCAAAATGTTTTATTTTCTTAAGAAAATATAATAATAATAATAATAATAATAATAATAAAAATACTCTAACAAGTGTTATCCGCAAAAAGAACTTATAAATATCTTCACATAATTGTTTATAAAAACGTACGGGAATGAATAAAATTTCATGTTTTTGTACCAATTTATCCATTACCCTATTAAATTAAATCATAGCAGCTTAAAATATACACAGTGCATTGTATCATTTTTCTGAAATCACTTAAAGGGTAGCACGGC
The DNA here is from genome assembly GCF_010883055.1 of Belonocnema kinseyi. Lineage (NCBI taxonomy): Eukaryota > Metazoa > Arthropoda > Insecta > Hymenoptera > Cynipidae > Belonocnema > Belonocnema kinseyi. The sequence goes on from NC_046658.1 coordinate 67,365,666, forward strand.
ATAGTATTAAAATCCATATTCGAGCTATTTCTCAGGAGAGGCAAAAAAGGTTTTGTGAAATCTAATTCAAAATGTAAAAAAAATCTACTTCGGAGATATTTTAGTGCTAAATTAAGTCGAAAAGATTGATTAAAAAACTGGTTTACTCTAAATTTTCTCAAAATCTTGATGTGATAGAAAGATTCCGGATTTGAATGCAACAAACAAAAATCTATTGAAAACACCTACTGTGGGTCCATTTTTGTTTTCTTTTTGTTTTTTTCATAATCCAAAGAGCGGGTTATAAAAAAATCCATCAGTAAGGATAGGTATATTAATTATTCCGAATTTTCTAGCTAATAATTTCATTTTTGAAAACATGCGGATTATCTATTATGCCGTGTCACCCTTCACTTGTTTTTTAAGCTTTCCACGGATCTTAAATTAAAACTAAAAAAAACATAATGCACAGTTGTAGAGCAAGCTGCAATATGCCGTGGGTTCAATAAAAGCTTACTTGTATTTTCAGAAGTCCCTTGTTTTTCATTTGTTTCATTTGAAGCACAAATTAAAAACAAGCGGGTTCTGAAAATGTAAATAATTATTGTATTTAATATTTAAGGAACACCTCATTAGACCATCTCTTTCAGAATTGAAAACCAGAATGAGAAAGCTAGATTTAAAAACTGATTGTGTTAAACTTGATGGCGTATTTGAAAACCATACTGAAACATAGTCTTCTTGCGTCGAAAAAAGGACTAAAATAAAACTTAAAACAAATATTATTATCGTCATAAAGCTTACTAAAATACACTTCCAAATCATTCTAATACCTTTTTAGTTTTATAACAAAAGTATTTCAGGGTATTATAAAACCTTTTCTTTTCATATGAATCACAGTAAGTGAGAAAATATTAATAAGCTAAATGAAGAAGTAGACCCTTACGTAAGATATCACTATTTTATTCACTCATATTGAAGGGAATTTATTTTTAAACCAAGTAAAGTGATAATATTGATAACTAGGGTATTGTAGTCAAAAATCGAGTAAAACATAATTTTATTAAGACCCTGCGATTAAAAAAATATATATTCCTCCAAACACAAGCGTATAATATTCTAGGGACAAGATACTGTCAACTGTTTGATTTTCACCCATACGAATATCTATACAAATATTTGACAGGAAATGATTCTGGAAATCGAAAATTTTTCGGTAATCTCCCGTGTGGACATAGCCCTACTTGGCCCCATTATTAGTCGGGTGCTATAGACAGGGGCAAGTATAGTTCTGAAAAGTACAACCAAGAATATTGACTTTATACTTGGCCTAGAATTTCCATTTGCATCGCAGTTAAAAGTACCAAAAATAGGGTATTCTGTTCAATCTTTGGCTGCCCCTCAGAGATTGGCCACCTCATTTAAATATGTTTCTGTGAAAAAATTCTCAAAAATAAAACTACTAATAAATCGAGCAGCAATGAAGCGCAAAATGCCAGAGTGAAGTAAAACCGGCGATGCTGAATGAGTAAGAAATTTAAACAAACAGCTGTTGAGGCCAGGGTTGTCCGCTTGATGAAAATTATTATTTTATTTTCAAATATTTTCGATAGATTTAACTACAAACTTTTTGATTTTAATTAAATGTGGTGATTAAAAATACACGATAGTAGTATTCTTACCTTCAAATAATGTCTGTATATTAATGAATGGGTGGCCAATCAATGACTTCGTGAATTATGCGAAAACATAATAATTGGCCACACTATATAAAAAAACTAATATCCTTGCAAAACTCACTTAAAATTGTTTAAACTTTTTGTAACCTTGTCATATAATTGTTTTGTCACTTTATCTCACGAATATTAAGTTGAAATCACGTCAAAAACAGTTTTTGATTCCAGTAATTTTAGGTTCCTCTATAATAATGACAATTATTGGCCTTAAAAAATTGACTTGCTTACACTTCTATTTTTTTACAGAATTTTATTACAGCTTCTAAAACCCAGCTGTCACCGCACACGTTCTCACTACCGCCACCAATATGAAAGTTCGGCCAGTGATTGTGTTTTTTGACACTATTATTAATTTCTTTAAATATAAATTATCTACCACTTTGAACGCTGAACTTATCATAGCAATTTAAATATTTACAAAACGATTATCCATCTGTATATTTTGAAGTTTCGTTCGACATTTACAGTTTTTGTTTAAATTGATAAACTGAAAAAATTCCCTAAATTTAAGTTTGAACATTGTCCTTTACTATGAAATTGCGCAATCTTCAACACGCGGCTTCCTTTGTTAACTGGTTTGCTAGTGAGCCTTGATAACATAACCATACAACTTCTGAAATTCAAAAAGCTGCGCTATTTGTCTAAAAGAGTGGAAGAAACTTTGGCTGCCACGGAAAATGTCATAAAAAATACTAGAATCCTGAAATTGGAAGAAGCAACGTCTAATTCGTGACTATTAGGTTTCTCTATGATATAGAGTTAATGAGTGTTTCAAATCATAGTTTCAAGGAGTAGAAAACCATCTGTTTCGAAAGATTGAAAGGCTTCGGAAAGAAGTCCATTTTATCTGGCTTCTAGGTTACTGTTATAAAAATTAACTTTATTTACATATTTATGGTTGCAAATTGGCGCTCATGATCAAGGTATAGGAATATTCTAATCTCCAAAGAGTAGGAGTGTGGGTTTTTTACTTATCTTTATTTCCTTTAAACAACCATCTATTTGTATCTTCATACGGTACCAGCCAGAATTGTCAGACCGCTAAAAAAAGTCGAATTTAAAATATGGCTCTCTTCTTTCGTAGTTATCTCAGCAACATCTTAAGTTAGATAGTTTAAAAAAACGTTAAAAACGAGATAGAATGTGAGAAATAACGACCTATTTTACGATTAGTTTGACTAATTTTCGGTTCTCAATTGGAAAAATTGAAACATTGCTGAATTAAAATTTAAAATATCCCCTTTAGAATTAGACGAAGAACATAATCCATTATAAGTATTGTTTCTCTAATTATCACGGAGAATGTGAAAGTGTGCTCACGACGAAAATCGGATCGTCAAGGGGCAGTCGAACTTTCATCATTTATTAATGCATGGATAACAACAAACCAAAGACTGCAGTCACCACTCGACCACCCGATTTTTTTCTTGGGAATTCTTCCACATTTGTTATGCTAATTCGAGAACCAGTAAATATTAAATTATGTTCTTCATCTCATTTTAAAGAAGGGGTTAAAAGCTTCAATTTACCAAAATTTAACAAATTTCTATTTACTGCCCTAAATCAGGCAGGAATTGGAAGTTGCGAATCGAAAATTGGTCAAAAACGGAAAATAGGACGATATTTCTCAGATGCGCGAAATTTAAGCAGCTTTCTGACGGTTTTTTCATACACATCTTTCCAAACTTTCTCCGATTCAATCCATGAACTAGATGTACATATGAATTACATTTTCTCATGAAAAGTTTGACTTTCGCGCGTACTTCATGGTTCCTGCAGTCGGTTCCTCTAGGACATGACATCCAAACCTTATACCAGGTGTGTATATTATAGTTCCTCCGTAGAAGTTTCATTTTACGAATGTTTCAGAGTTTCTGTAGTCGGTTTCTCTAGGATGCCACATGCAACCCTTGCACCAGGTTGTGAAAATTATATCTCCTGGAAAATTTGAGTTTATGCGTACATCGGGGTTCCTGTGGTCGCTTTCGCAAGGACAGAACATGCAAATCATGCAGAAGGCGTATAAAATACATCCTGTTTGGAGAAATTTTCTTTAACGAATTCTTGAGTGTTCCATTTTTCGGTGCATTAAACACTTGGATTCGATATCGATCAGATATCATTCATAGGAACCGGTGACTACAAGAACCCTTCCTCCTCATGAAAATAAATGCAAAAACTCCAAAGTACTTAAAAAACGAAACATCTTTTGAGAGGATGAATTGTACACATCTGTTCCAAGGTTTCGATAGCGTGTCCTCGTGGAAATGACTATAGGCACCCTCCCCGGGCGAAAAAATTATATATAGTTTATATCGATGGGCTCTACAAAGAATAGGCTATCTTTTCATTTCCGTTAAGAATTAGGTTAACTTTATTAAGCTTAGTTTTTCAGGAGGAATAAATAACTTATTATTTTTCGAAACAGTTCCAACGAATTAAAAACTCCAGCATTTTGTATTACAGTTTATAACATAATTTAGGCTCCTATAACTTCCCAAACAAAAAATTAAAAAATATTTTCATTTACTTTAACACTTCTACGTATTTAATAAATTTCATACAAAATTAAGTTAACCTAATTCTTAACGGTAAAGAAAAGATAACCTATTCTTCGTAGAACCCATCGATATATAGTGTGAAGTTTTATATATAATATTCATTTGTATTTTTACAAAAAATGTATAAAAGAAATGAATATTATATATAATAATTCACACTATGTATAAACTATACGTAATATTTCCGTCTGGGTCAAGTACTCGTGAAACAAAATATCCCCGAGGAAGATGTATTTTAAACACCTGATGCACAGACTGGATGTCGTGTCCTCGAGAAAACGTCTGCAGGAACCTTGTAGTACTCGCAAAACTGATCTTCCCCGGAGATGTATTTTATACACCTGGTGTACGGATTCGATGTCGTTCCTTAGAGGAACTGACTGCTGAAACCCTAAATTACTTGCAAAACGAAACTTCCCCGAGGAAAATGTATTTTATACACCTGGTGCACGGATTGGATGTCGTGTCCTTGAGAAAATTATGACAGGAATCTTAAAGTACTCGTAAAACAAAACTTCCCCGCAAAAGATGTATTTTATACACCTGGTACACGGATTTAATGCTGCGTCCTCGAGTAAACAACTAAAGGAATTCTAAAGTACTCGTAAAACGAAACTTCCCCGAGAAAGTTGAATTTTATAGACCTGCTGCACGGATTGGATGCCGTATCGTCTAGGAAATGACTGCAGGAATCCAAAAGTAATCGTAAAATAAACCCTTTCCGGGCAAAATGTGTTTTATATATCCAGATGACGGATTGTATGATCCGAGGGTTTCCTGCTAGACTCCCGAGAAATTCCCGTTCGATTTTCAAGAGTAAACTCCCGGGAGATTCGCTGTTCATTCGCAAGAAAATTTTCAGTTGGGCAATTCTGGTCGGTACTGTATTCAACAGCTTACAATTAGTATCATATATTTAAATAATTCTACATGCATGCCAAAAAAATCAAGTTACGAATTTTTAATCATTCCAAAATCAGAACAGTGGCACATTATCAAAGGAAGGGTTTAATTAGAGAAAAAATAAGTTTATCGACATCTTATTTCCGGTAATGTCTCTCTTTTTCTACAATCTATAAAGACTCTGAATCTTCTTAATTGAATTAACGACCCAACTAAAACAGTTGTTGTAACCTAAACAATCTTGAACTTCAAGAACAAATAAGAACGAAGCCCTCCTCAAACCACGACGTCACCTCCTTCCATTCGTCGCCAATATTAGCAGAAACCTAACATCTAGAAGTAAACCCCGCTGCAAAACCATGCGCATTGAAAGAAGTATATTTCCTGATCAGCTTCTGAATAGATTAGGAAGCCCTAGAAATCTTCAACGTCACCCTCACCTTGCCAATATAAACCCAACAATTCTTCACAAGTGGACAGTCGAGTGATAGGACCTTCCGTCAAAATACGAGCAAAAATGGTTGCAAATTTCAAGGTCTTTAAAAAGTCCTCCCCCAATGGAAAAATTTCCCTATACCTGGGGAAACGAGACTTTATCGACTACCTCTCGGGAGTAGAACCGGTCGACGGTGTAATTCTTCTCGACCAAGACTACATCAACAGCGAGCGTCGAGTATGGGGACAACTAATCTGCAGTTTTCGGTACGGAAGAGAGGAAGATGAAGTAATGGGTCTAAATTTCCAAAAGGACCTGTACCTGGTATCCGAGCCTCTCTATCCTGAAAAGAAGAAGTCAGAAACAAACCTGACAAAATTGCAAGAAAGATTACTAAAAAAATTGGGACCAAATGCAATTCCTTTCACCTTTTGCTTTCCCCAAAGTGCTCCCTCAAGTGTGACCCTTCAACCAGATGCTGAGGAAACTGGAGAACCTTGTGGGGTGAGTTACTACGTGAAAATTTTCACCGGGGAAAGCGACTCTGACGTCAGTCACAAGAGAAGTACAATTTCTCTTGGAATTCGAAAAATCCAGTATGCTCCTACAAAACAGGGAAGACAACCTTGCAGTGTTGTTCGAAAGGACTTTCTCTTGAGTCCTGGGGAATTGGAGCTTGAAGTCACTTTGGATAAACAGCTATATCATCATGGTGAACGAATCGCTGTCAATGTTACTGTGAGGAATAACAGCAACAAGGTCGTAAAAAAAATTAAAGCGCTTGTTCAACAGGGAATAGATGTTGTAATTTTCCAGAATGGGCAATTTAGAACAGTCATCAGTGCTGTTGAGACCCAAGATGGATGTCCGATTAACCCAGGATCAAATTTGCAGAAGGTTTTGTATTTAAAGCCAGATTTGGAGGGAAATGAAAACCGAAGAGGAATTGCTCTGGATGGACAATTGAAAAGTGAAGGAGAGAGTCAACTGGCTTCCAGCACCTTGCTGACATCTCCAGATGTTCGAGACTCTTTTGGAATTGTTGTTTCATATGCTGTGAAGGTGAAGCTTTATTTGGGAGCTTTGGGAGGAGAATTGTCTGCTGAATTGCCGTTTATTCTAATGCGGCCAAAACCTTCGGATAGGGTGAAATCCATCACTGCTGATGGGATAGTAATTGACGATCCACCACAAATCAAGGAAAAAATCTGCAGTTAATTATCCGGAATTCATCTTCTGAATTTGATCAATGGTGGGAAAAATACATCTTCTGTTGGATTGAATAATCAATTATATGGTTCGGAACCTGTAGATCTTTTAAACGTAAATAGAGTTTAGGAAGTTCGATTGGTAATGGAAGAACGTATTTTTCATATTTTGTGGTGTGTGTTCGGAGTGATTAACAAATTATCAGAATTCTTCATAAAAAGTGACGTCAAATTTCTTAAGATTGTTATAAAGTTTATTTGAAATTATATGAAGTAATTCGAATTAATCAGTTGACATTTATTAACTATTTTCTTTCTAGTATAGCATTTTATAATTTACTTTTCGTTTTTTAATTTATACTTCATGAGGTATCATTTGATTACTTTCAGATTCTTTTAATCTTCAAAAAAGTAAATTTGATGTAATGTGTTTATAATTACAATTCATGATAGTATGATACCGTAGTGGTTACAATAAAAAAATAATACCTTCTCTGATGAGAATGTAATATAGAAAATATACGTTTTTGACTACGTAAAATTCTACAAACAGAAATTGTATTATTATGAACTATTTTCTTAAATTATGTTACCGCCAGTCACTATAAAAATAAAAATATACACATGTCCATATTGAAATACAAATAAAGAGCACCTATAGTTTGAAATGTTTCCTTAACTTCTTGTCTGAAGACCTTGTTATCAAAATACATATTTTAAATAACCATATTATATGTTGTTGCATTTATGTATGTATGCATTTAAACAGCGAGTCCAAAGCCGTACATTTATGCACGTATATAATAAGATAAGTTCTCCTTGGCAGGTCCGTACGCTTAGACTGACCGCGTTATAAGCATACATAAACGTACAGACTGTACGGACGTATAGATACTACCGTTTTTAAATGGAAATTGGTTTTAAACGCAGGACTATAACAAAAAGATTGACATATTTTTAGTTTTGAATCCGAAGATAATTCTTTAAAAATTAACATTAATATTTTTTATGTGAAGATATGAAAGCAAAAATATGAATTGAGCAACAACTTTGTCATAAATATGAAATAAAAGGTAAGCATGATTTAAAATTTCTATAAAAAGGAATGAGTATAAATCGGTCAGTAGATACAGACAGGTGAAGTCCGTCAACTGTTGCCTTGCAACGGGCGGCATTAATCTCCTTAATTTTCATGTCGAAATTTTCCAAAAAGTAGGTTTTAAAACCAATAAAATGAAATAAGAAACTGAATTATTTTTAATTGATAGTGAAGAAGTAATTTTGTAAAATTTATATATTGAAAATTATGAACAGTAAACTTTTTTATAATTCGGCAATTTTTGAAAATGCTAATAGATACCAAACGTTTTTTGGTAATTTTTAAAAACTATTAAAAATATATAAAACTATAGAAAAAATTGATGAAGAGTTTTTTTTACATTTTTGTAAAACGATGTAATTTCGATCGCAAATTTGAGAACGCGCATGGCGCGCGACTGATGGTTCTCACGCTTCGCACTCGATCTTTGTCTTTCCCTTACATTTGTGCACAAACCTTTTAATATGAAAGGTCAAAGCACCGACAACTGTAATTTGGTGATTGTGATTTCTCTTTTAATAAAGCTCCTTCGGCTTCAAAGAACAGATTCTCATCACGTATATCGTGCTTCGCACTCGATTTTGCAAGATTGCGAAGTTTTCTAGATTATGTTTAACACTATTATATGACATTTATATTATATTTATTTTTGTACCTCGGGCTTTTACTAATTATCCAGACATTGCAAAATAATTTAAAAGATATATTTTTTATGATTACTTTAATATTTGCTCCTTAATTTGCACTAATTTTTTTTCTCAGTTATCGCGAAGAATCTATTTCTCGCAGCGAAATCTAAGAGATCTTTTTGATAAAGTTCCATTCAGGCATTCAAAGTTGAAAAAATAAATATGTCCGATCGCGAAGCACGATATTCAATAGACGCGCGATGCGATGCGACGCGATGCGAAGCTATGAAGATACAATTTCCAGCACTTTTGGCATTTTAGTATTAAAATGACTGCCTCCGCCGACTTACCTGCTTCTTGGTATTATGGAAATAAGGACCTTTTTATAAATATGCTAACTTTACTTATTTAGGACACGTGTAAATCCTTCCGAAAAAGTCAAAAGATCAATTTTCAAACAGTTTTATTACATTTCAAGCAAAAATATCGTGAAGAATTCGGCAAGCATATATTTTCTTTCGTAGTTAACGATGATGCGAAAAACTTTGAACCCTCGGGTAGATCAGGTGGTAGCGCTCCGAGTTTATAACCGAAAAGTTTTTTGGCGTGAAAAATGTGGATTTTTAAATCTTTACCATTTTAATCTAAGATTATTTTTGTATAGAAAATTCTTATTTTCCTTCACTCAATTGAAAACTTGTATTTTCGTTATTATTAGTTTCACATAAAATACACATAAGAGTAGTATAATAAGAATAGAACAAATATTAAAATTTCAAGAACATTTTTCGACTCCTTAAAATTCATAATATGCATAAAAATTGAATCATACTAATTCTTATTTCCTTGTTTTTAGAATTTTTTTATTTTTAATATTGTTTTTTACGATGAAATAAAAACTACTGGGCATCTGCATAGGGTCTAATACAGGAACCTATATAGGAGCCTATGTCCTCTTTCGTCTTTTCTCTGCTTTTTCCAAAAAGTTAATTTTTGAATTTTTAATCTTATTTTTTACGATTAAAAGAAAATCTACTCGTCTTATCGAAAAATGATTAAAAATAAAATTATAGATCTTTTTAAGCGAACAACTTTTGTCTGGTAATTTCAGTTTATACCTTGTGTCGTTTTTTCAAACAAATTTAATATTTTTATTTTTAATGTTATTTTTTACGACTAAAACAAAAACTACGTGTCCTATCAAAAATTAAAGCTCTTTTTTGGATGAACAAGTTTTGTCTCATTTTTTTCGTATCTTGCATAGTTTGACCAAAAAATGGGATTTTTGGATTATTCATTATTTTTGGTACGATCAAATTTGGAATGTTCAACTTTTCGACAAAATGAAAAAAGTTGTTATCATAGTCCTGTAGGGCTTTGAAAAAGAAAAGTTTTTCTTCTCCTGACTTTTTTTCATATCATGCGTTGTTTGGCTTAAAATGTTTATTTTAGTTTGTTTTTTTGGATTTTGAAAATGCTCTAACTCTGATAATTTTCTTTTTATAGAAAAATGTCATGTGGATAAATTGTTTGAGTTTCTCAGTACCATGAACAACCGTACATAGAATTTTTTAATCTTTAAAAAAATGTGGTTTCAATCATTTTTGGTACGATCAAATTTGGAATTTTCAACCTTTCGGCCAAATTAAAAAAGTTGTTATCATAATCTTTTAGGGCTTTCAAAAAGCAAAGTTTTTCTTTTCTAGACTTTTTTTCGTATCATGCGTATTTTTGCTTAAATTGTTCATTTTAGTTTGTTATTTTGGATTTTAAAAATACTATAACTCTAGTAATTTTTGATTTTCCGAAAAAAATTATAAGGATAAATCGTTAAATTTTTTGAATACTATGAATAACCGTACAGAGAATTTTCAAATTTTTAAAAAAGTGGTCTCAAAAATATTCAAAATGTGCCCACTTTTTGAATTTTTATCCAAAATGGCTGGCTAACGAACTTGACCTTAAGTTTAGGACATTTGACAAAAACTGGGGGGGGGGGGATCAAGTTTTACACAAATCTAATGCCTTCTCTGATGAGAATGTAAAAAAATTTTCGGACAACTTTTGGAACAGTAACCAGCTCTGCAACACACTTTCAACAACTATAAAGCAACTCTGTCAAGGAACATCAGGTTTCCTTACAAATTTAATTTATATTATATTTTTTCTCATTTTAGCTTTCTATTTCTTCAAATATAACAGTTTATTAATAGTCGGCGCAATAAAAAAAATCCAGCCCATACTTTTTGTTACCAACTGATCTAACCGGGAGTTCAAAGACTGTACGGTCCATGTTGACGTACGTGGTATTTTAAAAACCGTTTTTCTTGAGAATGACTGAAAATTGCATCTCATTACTTTAACCTTCCGTTCAACACCTATTCCGATACCCTTCGGATCGACACATTGTACCTGGCTGGACCCCTATACATTTACATGCATTTATATATAAATATGGCTTACCTTTACACTCATTTTTACCACAAGCAGGTAAACATTTTTCATCTCTTATCTTTCTCAGTGTTTTCGGCATATGTTTTAGTACCTGTACATGTAAAATATTTCTTAAACGTTTTTATTTGTGAGAAATACATATTTTTTCTACTTTGTTTTCGTAGTTTATTCTGAATCATTTCAATGTTTTTCGAAGAATAAATTCGATTACAATGAATTTTATCATGGAATATGATATAAACTCTCTTATTGGTTCTTATCAATGCACCTAAAACAAGTATATGGGATTTTCGAATGTTGTTGACACACTGGATTTTTTTTCTTGTAAAAAAATTCTACACTCTACAGCCTTTCTTTTCTGTCAACGTATCGGCGCCTGTATGGTGAACAAATGGATTAACTAGAAGGTTGATTTTTTTATCAAAAAATGATTTAATAGCCAAACGAGTAGTGAATTGTGAAATGACGTGAATGGGGGTTAAAATATTACAAACTAGGTAATGAACTGGGAGCAGTATAAATCCAACTATATTTTTAGGTATAATATGAATAAACTGTGAAACAGCAATTTCGATTTTTCAAATTATATTAATTAAATATAATTAAGTTTGTTTACTGGAAATTCTACTTTGATTTTAAACAAAATTATTATTCTTCAAATAATTAAAGCCTAGGGTTAAGTGTTGATATTGAAACCCTAATTTAATAAATTAACTGTTTAAAGGTGCAAAATTGTAACTGTCGATCATTACCTCTAGCAGATCATGAAAGTGTAGGCATTTCATGAAATGGGTAATTACACTAAGTAGCTACGACATATATATTGTTGGCAGAAATAGTTTTGAAACCTACTGATGCTTGTAGAATCGAGACAGCCATTTCAAGCGAAAAATAATGGTAAAACACAATGGAACATTCCTCGTGATTAAGCTTTAAGCTATAGGGGTTCGCCGCGCCTTTTATTTACTTACAACTCAAATCAAGCATTAAATGAACATCTTCATTCATGTTTCGAAAAAGAATTCATGATTGAAACCCCTATATTAAGACTATATTATGTTTGGTCACTTAATTGCTCTGTATATAGAGTTAAGATTAGCCATATTTTCAATATTGTACTTCAGGACGTCGAAAATGTTTATAATTAGTTGATAATTAATTATTATCGTCTTCAAGAAGAAGAATGACTGATTGTAAGAAGGACATTTTAAATTACTTTCTTGCCAAGTACATTATAACTAAAGCTGAATAGCGCAAAATGCATCCTGATGATTTCAGACTAAGAAGTGGATAAAGACTTTAAGAGCCCTCCAAGCAAAATGATTCACGCGAAGAAAGTTTAACCACAGGTTTGAGTCACAGTGTCTGCTTATTTACCGATGGTCAAAATATGCAGTTCACGTATTGAAAAGCTGAAGTTACACAGTTTTTTAAAATCATTAATCGAATTTTTACCCTCGTTAATCAATTTAGTTTATATAGATTCATCATATCAATACTTTAACGAAATATTTTTCTACTAGTTTTTCACTAACCCTTACATATATTGGGTCATTCACAAAATCCGTGATATCTTAAGGGGCGGGGGGGGGGGGGCGGTGCCTTTAAAAGTATCATTCTCCATCACGTAATTGGTGAATGGCCCCTCTGTATGTTTTCGCTATCATCGCATGTAGCAGACTCCTCGCAAATATTGAGAGAAAAGAGCGATATTTTCTCACAAAATAATCTTTAATTTGCTACTTCAAATTAACATTAAAGTTGGTTTGTTTCAATTTAATCTTCCTTTAAATTGAATTACAGTTACGAACACTATTATTCATTAAAAATGCATATACTACATAGAGAACAAAAACAAATTACATTTTCTCTGAAAGAAGATAAATTAACCGCCGAATCGCAGAAAGCGTAATCGCTGCTGAGGAGAAGACCTATCGGCATTTTTGAAAAAAATTTTGAATTTGACTTTTTGAAATGTACATTCTATTCGTAAATTTTATTGCCCATCTTTTTTCTTCTGTAAAAAAGTTGCAGGTATCTTTATTTACGAAATAATGGCAATAAATACGATTTTTTCAATATGAAAAAACTCAATCTTTTTCACTTCAATTCACTCTAAATTATAGAATATTTGACATTTTTACTTTAAATTGGAAGAAATTCTATGGGCGTAAGTTTAGGCAATCAAAAACTTCCAATGGACACTATATTCCTTAGAATTTGTAAAAGTTTTCGGTAAGGTTTCACTTCAACTTAAAACAGTGTTAATGAACTATACGAACGTTTTAATATCTCGAAAAGCACCGCGAGCTCAATGGCACACTGTCAGAATTTTGTCTGGGATTTCCCTGATAATGTTCAGCAAGCTAATAACCCTAACACAAACTGTAGGGAAAATTCAGTAGAAGTTCGGAAATTTTAATAGAGTTAGAGATTCTTTCCTAACAAACTATATGTATAATTCAGCAAAAGTTCGGGAATTTACTAAAAAGTAAGGGAATTTTTTGATATCACACAAGAGGGGAAATTTTACAAAAGTTCGTGAATCCATCGATAAATTAGGAAATTTATCAAAAAATTAATTTAAGGTTGACCACGTATCAGAAATATAACTTAACGGTCATGCTTAATGCTTATATACCTACAAGATACAAATTTATTTCCATGTCTTAGTCGAAAACTATATCGAACTGGGCAAAAAGGTTTTCCGGACCTCTACTTATAGGCCCGGCAAACTTGTTGATACATTTACTGTCAGCCACCTAGCGATAAGTTGTACTGAATAATTAGTTTTCAAAACTATTAGGAAAAAATCCCAAAAGTTATGAATATTTTCTGAAAAATGGAAAAAATCAATTTGCAAAACCTTCATGTATACCGGAAAATTGTTACTATATAAATATAGATATAGCTTCAAATGTGTAAATAAATGCCACAGAATAGAGGGTTGTATAGTATTTTAGATCTTAACTTTGTTAACGAAACCAAATGTTTTGAATGAAAAGTTTGCTGGGTCAGCTATATATAGTATTTTGTTCCCACATAAGAACTATATTCGATGATTGAACATATACTTTTTTGATAGAAACAAATATTTTTCGGGTCCTGTGTAAAATTGTCAAAAATATATTTATTTCCAATCAATGTAACAATAAATGAAGAATGGCAGTTCAAATTTTCATTTTTTAATATAGTCATTACAAAAATTTTTTGTTGAAAGTGAAGTTAAAATTTGATCTCAGAATTTGAGCGCAGTAATAATTTTTTTCTTTCTTTTAACAACGATATTTCTTGAAATTATTATCGATTATTGAGGGAAAAAATTGTTTTGGGGCCTTTTAGTCAAAAATCTCTGTCATACTGCGACACAGCCACACTGAATTTTCATTTTCTTAAAAATTGAAAATTCGATTTTTAGTTTCTTGCACAATTTCCACTGAATTACATAGCTTTTTTAGATCAAGTCTTTTTCACCCGCATTCAGAATCTGGAAATCTCCGGAGTAAAATTTAATTTATACTGAAACTGACGATTTGATCATTTTTATGGTAATCCGCAGCCGATTCATTACCATATGATGGTCAGTGTCACTTTAAAATTGTCAGCTGACACATCTATTTCCTAGAAAATTTAAATGAAAATGTGTAAATGAAGATAGTGTCAAGTTCAAATACATGACTAAGAAATATAAATTACTTACAAGTTCTTAGTTTTGAATTCTAAAAGCATTAATTAAATTTGTCATAAGAGGTTATCCATAAACTACGTAACCTGTCCAGAGAGGGGAGGGGCCACTGAAAGACTACAATTATTCACATGGGGAAATTAGTCAAATGGGGGAGGGGTGGTCGTCTAAGGTACATGGTTTTACACTGATATAATTTTATTCTATGACCACTTGTTAACTCGATTGCCAAAAAGCTGAAGAAAATTGTTTGCATGTAATAGATGATTTTCATGCATGGCTAGTCTCAACTTTTATTCAATCGGAAGACTTATATGAACAAAAATGTTAAACTTTGTTTTTGTAAATAATTTTGTTTAGAACATTTTTCTCCCAAAAAACCACGTGTTTTATAGGGGGTGGGGAGGGGGCCTGGAAAATAGTTACGATAGACTACGTGGGGGTGGGGGGCTCAAAAGTGACAAAAATTTGGCTAAGTGGTTTATGGACGGCCTCTAATAAGTGATGAGTATAAATTCCTCAGTAGATACAGATAGTTGTAGTACGTCAACTGTTGGCTTGCAACCAGTGGCATTAATCTCCTTGATATTCATGTCGAAATTTTCCAAAGAGTATGTTTTAAAACTAATAAAACGGAACTAGAAAGTGATCCTGCATTATTTTTAAATCATATTTGAGAAGTAATTTTTTTAAATTTATGTATTGATTATTGATGATTAAAAACAGTAAACTTTTCTATTATTTTGCCATTTTTTCAAGTTATTTAAATGCTGAAAGATTGCAGTCCGAATTATTATTTTTTAATATATTAAATTTAAACAAACTTAATTTAAAGTTTAGTTGAAATTTTGTCTTAGGGTTTGAGCGCAGTAATAATATTTTTCCTCTCTTTCAACACCGGAATTTCTTGAAATTATTGATTATGAAAAAAAAATCTTTTTTAAAACATTTTTTTAGTAAAAAATCGTTTGTTAAAAATTGGATTTTTAGATTATATTGAAGGCCGATATTTATAACCTATGAAATTGAAAATTCAAAATTCTTGAAAAATTTACTCTGAATTTGCTAGCTTTTTCAAATAAAGTCTTTTTCACCTGCATTCTGAATATCCAAATTTCGGAAGTGAATTTGAATTTCTACTGAAACTGATGATTTCATCATTTTTATCGCAATCAGCAGTCGAGAGTTCCTCCAAAATGATTAACTGTTTCTAATCCAATTTTTTGGGCTTTTTGCGAGCAAAGCATTTCGTAAACTTCGAGGTTACTGGTTATACGACATTTCACCCGAATTATCTTTTATGAAATAAAAATTTTTGATTGATGTAAAATGATGAGTTTTAGTGTAAATGATCCTCTTCAAACGATATTTAAGAATGGAGGAAAACTAGGTAAAATCTTACGTAAGATGAAAAGGGGGAGTCCAAGAAATATTATATGTCCTTACATTTTGTAGGAGGGGGCGGGGGGGGGGTCAAAAATAGCCAAAATCGTCTTTACGTAAATAATGAATGGCCCCTTATCTCGAGTTTTTTTGCCATAAATATTTGCACGTGATCATTAAAATGAGCAATTTCAAATTAAATTACTTGACGCACCTGCGCATTCCTACTTTTTCAAGTAGTCGCTAAAATACTACTTGGCGTGACCAGCATTTTCTTTAATTAAAGGCTGATTGGCACAAGATAGGGTTTTATCAAATATAAAAATTAAATACTAAAGTAGAGAACAAAAACAATTAATAAAGCCAAAAAGTCACAAAAATGAACCCTGGAACCTTCAAATACTATTTTTAACTTTAGGCCCAATTTTTAATTATATATTGTATGTATGCCAGGGTAAAACTAATTATTTAAGAATGATCCACTAAGAGCGGTAATTAAAATAAAATCAGCATTGTTTCTGCTTACAATTTTTTAAGCGACTTGCGGGACCTCTAAATATTTGTTTAAATGCTGTAAAAAATAATGTGCCACAAAACGGATGCGTTTACGGCGAGTTAAGTAGGACATTGTGGGCTAAAGCGGGACATCCGGAATTTCCCATTACATTATTGGATATTGCATTGTCTGGATATAAAACTGGTGACCCGTGCTACTCACATGTTCCACTAAGGTCCGTTTTACATTATCATGTTGACACCAAAAGAGGAATTTATATGGGTGCCATTTTATAAAAAAAACTAAGCTTTTTTTGGGCCTCCCTATAAACTAACTTTGAAAATCTGCTTCTTCTGCAATTTCACCTAAGTGTTAATTGATACAATGAAACTCTTCTATAGCACCGATTTTGGGGCTGACGGAGGGGGGGGGCTAACTCATTATAGCCTGCTTCGCTTTTGTTTGTTCACGCGTGAGTGCTCCCCTGAGTGACAACCAGAGACCCCGCGGCCCCCGCTCAGCTCCGATTATACCCACCTGCGGCGTGGCGTCAATTCTCGGAAGGGCTATAGTAGGGAGGGCTATTGAAGAGTTTCACTGTATCTACATTTTGAATTGCAAAATATAGCCAATAAATCTCATATTATCAAAATATTGCAAAGAATTCATAACTAGTTTCAAAATCTGTTCAAAATTTCTATATCCTCTTCAAAGTAATGAATGGCACCCAAGGCATTCTTACGTCCACCATCATCACATTTAAACTTTAATCTCCCATAAATGTAATCAAACTCCTCAACAACTGTCTAAAATCTACATACTGCAATCAAACCGCCCTACATGAACCCATAATAAGTCTAATCTTCCCTCTCATCAAGATTCACATTGATTCCTATCTCCACATCCGATTGCTACGTCACTTAGACACCGGGTGGTTGGTAGGTGCAAGAAATCATCTTTCCCTGCGTCCTTGTGCAAATGTGCTGACCACTGAATCGGGAGGGTGGGAAGAAGGAAGGGGTAATTTCGCATATCCGGAGAGAGGAAATTGTTCTCTTCTGCATGACACCCGATATGTGAAGACGTCGCGATCCGGCATGGCCCGGGTTTACTACTCTGACCATCATATCGTTTTCTGTAGTCTCTAGTTTGAGCTTCGCGCTATTCGCACCGTGCGTGCCTGAGCCAGAGCCCTCTTAAGCCTAGCCTGACTCAGTCAAGCTCGAGACACCGTCGTGAAAGGTTCGTTCGAATCTCTCGCAAGCGGTCACACGCACCCACCAATCCCACATTACCACCGCCAACACCGGCACCACCCTCGCTCGCATTATTTCGCAGTGTCTCGTGCAGTGTATATTATCTCGCGCCGAAATCGATTTTTTTTGTTAATACCTCTTCGGACATTACAAGTCTCCAGCCAAGGAACCACCGACGGAGCCCAGGAAAAGGCAAATCCAGATTGTCTAAGCCCATTTTATAAGTGAGTAGTGCCAAAATCGACCATCTTAGACACGCACACTTATACCCGTTGTTCCATTTTTGAATTACAAACATAAAAAAATGTTAAGAATGTTAGAAGTTTGGAATTGTCAAAGCAATGTTCAGAAGGGTTTTTGATTTGTTAGGAAATTTTGATGGATTTAGTGCAGGGAATGATAAATGGCGAACCGGCTTCGGATGCCATCCCAAAAAAAGTAATAGCTGCTATTGCGGTTTTAAATAATAAAATGTACATATTCCCTATTATTTTCAAGAAGAATTTTATCATTTGCAAATATCGTGTCGCCGAATTTCTAAGTCGATTTTATGATTTGTACAATATGTATTTTTTATTTGAAGAAGCACTTTTTTCAAAAAGAGGAGAGTTATGACTGATAAATTCAGCAATATTTCCTAATAATGATTCAAATATTTTCCAGTTTAAATATGTCTTTTCGTAACATTCTGTTTGATAAGCTGCTCTAGAACAACAAACTATTTGACTCTGATTCATTTCAATGATCAAAACGAATATTTGAATTTAAACAAGAAAAACCTCTTAACTATTAGAATTCAGTCAAGGATTCTGCAAAAGAAAAAAATCATTGGAAAAAGTAAAAACAATTTTCTGGAATGGTTTGCTTATGTTAAATAAATTTTTAATTGTCTAGTAAATCAAATTGAAAATGTTTTTTGAAATTGCAGTTGCTTTATTTGTCTTACATACGTTACTTAAAATTTGGCTTTAAAGCTTTGTTTGTATAACACTTTGTTTGAAAAATGATAAGCTATTACTGTACAGAACAATATATTTGATTATGACTCATTTTGTTGATTCAAACAAATGTTCGAAATTGACCAAGAAACATATCTTAACCCAGGTAAAAGAATTATATATAGATTGCATATCGCGGACTATAGTATATTTTTCTTTTTTTTTTAAATTTTTCTGTATAAAAGAAATAAAAATATTAGTTTTCTCCACTAAATATAAACTATATACATAAATTTTTTCACCTGGAAACCAGTAGAAATCAGTAAAAAATTTAATGAAAGAAACAAATGATTAGAACAATAAAATAGTTTTCTGGGATGGGTTTCTAGTGTTAAATAGACTTTCAACAAAAAAGATTACAATACGACTCTATAAAAGATTTTGTCTATCAAGTAAAATCATTATTTTTTTCTTAAATTCAATTCTTTTCTTTTTAATTGGATATGTTACTTATCATTTCGCTTCAAAGATTTGTTTGTATGATACTTTGTTTGATAAATGATGAGCTGCTGCTGTACAGAAAAATCTATTTGACTCTGATTCGTTTTGTTGGTTCAAACAAATATTTTATCTTCCTAGAAAAATTTAATTCATCTCAATGCTTTGATCTTACTTTATTTAAATAATTTGATGTATCTTGAATCCTGCCATATTTTTATACATAAGACATTTGCCAAGGAACTATGAAACAATTTTCTGGAACGGTGACCAATTATGTAAATAAACTTCCTCTAGAAATTCCTTTCGTTTCAATTCGTTATTTTCTCTCAGACAACTTGAATCAGAGAGAATGTTACTTCTATTTCTGGATTATGATCCAAAATTAAGAGCAAACACAATTAAGAAGTAATCTCATAAATAATTTAATTCACTAGCCTCAACCATTCTCTGTCAGGATAAGTTAATGACAAGTATGACTTTTCTTCTCCTTTTGATTTCATTTGACTAATATACCCTAAAAAAGTGCTGTTTATTTTACTATAGGCTTATTGTTATATATCTTATAAAAATATGGTTTAATATGCAACATCAACTGAATTTATTGCTAGAATGGTGCCAGATGTATTAAAAACCGTGATTTTCTGAATAAGGATTTATGTGTTGGACATTTGCCTTTTGATGATATCGAATGACTCTGAATGGGATCAAATGTGATGGTATATAGAGATTTTTTTGCAAAGGCCGCTCGCAGACGGTGGCATTGATTTCCTCCCGTCTGGCTTGATTTGCCCTGTACCGTGTGCGTTCCTTTTCTTCCGCGTCTGTGTGTTTGAAGATAACATGCGTACGTATTTACATACATACGTGTACAGAATATTCTATGAGAGTATAAGTTTATAGTATACTGTATGGCTGACAATCCGACCCGGTCGTTATCACGCCGGACTCAACGACATGCACCGGTAACAACAAGCCGGCCGGGTGTCTCGCACTACCTGAGACGCGAACCTCCTCAATGTTACTTTTCACGAAGGTTTATTGTCAAGTTCAAGGACTCTTTCCTACTTGAGACAAAATTCCACTCTTGGAAAGAAATGTTTTTGAATTATAATGTTTATTCAAATTCATTTTAATTTTTTTTATTATTTATTGAGAAACTTTTACAGATATAGAATGAGTTAATTCTGTCAGACTCCAAGGTTTATAATATTCTATTTTTAACTCAAATTTACTGCGTTTCGCGTATTGCTCGATCAACATGCGAAATTCCACAGAAAAACTATCTTAAGTATGGAATTTAAACAGCGATCAAGTGCGGCGCAATTCTATCAATAAACTCTTGCTACGAGGCTAAGTTGACCTTCTCGTCCTGATTTCACAACAGGATTCTTAATTAGCACCTCTCCATCGCAGGGCTTCCTATTTTATTCCAGAAAATTGAAACAAATTAGTCCGTGTTCTGTGAAGCCTTTGGTATTCTACTTAATCGAGTTATCGTAATCTTTAGCTAAAAGAAATATTCTTAGAAATGCTGAAAAATACTAGAAAAAGTAGTGTTTTTCAAGAAATTTTGAAAAAATTCTAAAATTTGTACAATGAATTTATAATAAATTGTAGAAAACCTAATTACAATTTAGATGTAAGCATGAAAATATTTGATTTACAAAAGGACACTGCGCACGTATAATTAATGCATGATTCACATGCGGTGACAAATCAAACACACATTTAAAACTTATCGCAAACCGCAAATTTTTAAACTCTCGTAATAAAGATAACAGGTAGAAAAGTAGAAATAATCAGTAAAGTTCCTAAAATATAAGAAAAAATGTCATGGTCATTACCCAGACTCTTTCCGGTTAGCAAAAATTTTTCCCTATCACTGAGATGAAAAAATCCAAATTTTCACAGCTAAATAATTTTATGTTTTATGTAGGTATTCAAAATCTTAAAATTCGTCATGTCTATGTGTACGGACAGAGATTCCCTTTCCCAGGCAGTCTCTATACAATAGTTACTTCTTTTCTTTCCAATTGGAATCCAATAAATTATCTTGCTTTCTATTTAATCTGAAAGAATTTAATTTCTATTTTCTATTATAAAATCCTAAAAATAAGTGAATTTTATCATTAAATCTTACTTCTAACCTATTTTTTAACAATATATTTCAATTATAACAAACTTTCACGATTACTGAGGACCTTAGCGATTGCTGGGACATTGACCTTACTAGCATTAAAAATTCAAAATATTGGTGCGTATCATAATCTCAAGTGACATTTAAATAAAGTAAATAAATAAAGTAAATTTATTTAAATTAAATTAAATCAAGTAAAAGTTAGTTTCGGCATATAGTTTGTAAGATTTTTAATTAGCTTGAATCAAATTTGAACAATTTATAAAGTGTGATGGTGAAATTAAAGTGTTTAAATTTATTACATAGCAGAATTGCTTGATTTTAAAGAATTTATATTGATAATCTATATCTCAGAGATAGTTAAATTTTAAATTATTAAAATTAAGATTGTATTATTATGAATTTTTTTATTATTAATTTAATTCAATACAATTTTTAAAGATTTCAACGTAACTCTGCAATTGTTAACAGGAATGTTGATTGTTGAAGTCTTTCTCAGTCACCAGTGTGTTTAGTGAACAGGCAATTTTTTTTGCTTTTTAAAGAAGATATCGCAAAAGTATTGCAAATTTTATTGTTTTTATACATTTAAATAAAATATAATATGCAAAATATTTTAGAATGTCCTTGGAATTGTTTTAAAGGTAAATTTATATAAAATCGAAACAACATATCACCATTATTATGACCATTTTTGATTACATGGTGCCATGTGTTTAAAGTTAAAAGAAAAAGTCGAAAAATTTGAATTTTTTTCTGCCAAAAGAAATATTTTTGT